>NC_033626.1:12611752-12767611 GCF_001540865.1 Ananas comosus | reverse complement strand
TATATATATATATATATATTCGAGCTTTTCGAGCCTAATTCGAACGAGCCGAGTAATACTCAAGCTCGGCTTGAAATGAATTTCGAGCCTTTTATTTTGTTCAAGCTCGGCTCATTTAATTTCGAGTCGAGCTCGAGCGAGCCGAATATCGAGCCAAACACGAGTCGAACGCGAGCCGGCTCGCTCGTTTGCCAGCCCTACTGTTCAAAGTGTGTGTTGGGTTCGCATTTTCGAAGAAAGGTAATGAAACTGTGAAACTTTGTTTCGTGGCCCCGTATGAGGCGTAGTATCATATTTACGTAATATCATCAATAATAAATTAATTATATATTTTTAAAAAAATAATTTTATTAGATTTAGTTTGAAATTGCGCGGAGATTGCGTTACGTACGGTAAGAAACAACATAAAAAAATACGATATTTGTTTCAGTACGTAATATTATGTTTCGTATATTGTAGTTACGATACATTTTCTACAGTTCCATCGGAGAACGTAAAAATATATCTCTATATATTTTTTCTCAATTCTATTTTATCTTATAATGTTAAATAAAACTCAATAGTAAACTAAGCCTTAGTTGAAAATATCACATCAAATAATATAACTGGTGTATTTTTTTTGTTTTTTTTCTGATGAGACCTGCAACCTCGGAATTTTTTTTTTTAATTTCTTTCTTTTCTTCCTGTGTAGGGTACTTGTCAAGGTGTTTGTCTCTATCGAAAGTCAATGGTCGGAGAAAAGAAATATTAATGTATGTAGTCTAATGTGAAATGTTAGAAAAAAAAAAAAAAACATTTTGATCCCTTTAATATCAATATATTAGTAAAGATTAGCATATATATATATAGGTTACTTAACAATGTTGAATAATAAATTATCTGGTATAGTGATTTGCTGTCCCAAATATTATTCAGGATGTCATGAGTTCGTATTACTGCAGTCAAACTCAACATATCTTCCAGAACTAACAGTTTTAGGAGCCGTTTGATTAAATATAATTATATAAATTGTGTACAAAGAGAGCTTGCAAGTAGCTGATATTACATGAGTTATAATTATGTGTGCCTTGTTTAATTGGTTAGAGTAGGAATTGTAATTATCAATAACTTATTTGAGTTAAATGTTGTAAAATTATATCACTTTATATATAGAGTGGTGGCATTATCTGGAATATATAAAAAAAAAAGGTTTAAATGGTGATTAGATTGATAAGCTGTATTTTGATGGGCTACTATCGCTAGTAAATAACTCGATTTACTTTCAATAATAAAGCTTTCCAACTGATGATAGGCACTGTTGAATATAATTTAAATTATTTAAATTATATGACTACCAAATTTCATACTTTTTCTATATTACTTGCCGAATGATCAAAGAGTCACAAAATTTATAATTTTAATGGCTACTTGCTCATTTAACGATATAGAAGAGTCCAAATTAGCTGAATTTTTGCTACAAAATTTTTTAAACTATTTAAGATAAGATCTTGACTGTAGATCTTGAATACAAAAACTGTATCATATTTATTTTCAACCATTTATTTTCACACGTGATGGACAATAGAATAATATTAAAAAAAAGTATGAAATTTGATTTGTTAAATGATTTAGACCATACTCAACAGTACTTTATCATCGATTTGAAAGCTCTACTATCGAAAATAAATCGGTAGCAAACCAAGTTGTTTATTACCGATAGTATTCTAGTAAAACCATAGTTAGTTAATTCGCGAATTATTTGCGAATTATTCGCGAATTTTTGGAAATCCGAATTAAACGGCCATTTTCGAATTTTTGGAAAAAATTCGGAAAAAAAGGGAATTTTTTGACGAAAAATACGTGTTCGCGTATTATACGGCGGGCCGAATTATTCGGCCCAAAAAAACGGACCAAGCCTGCAGCCCGCAACCCGCGCGCCTGCCCGCGCGCCTGCCCGCACCGCCCGCGCCTGCCCGGGCTCCCGCATGGGCTCTTGGGCCGGTTGGCCCAAAACAGTAAAATACAAAGAAAAAAAATAAAAATCTTTCCAAATACCTTGCCTAGATCAAAAAAAAAAAAAAAAGAAAAAAATTCTTTTCGAATTTTTACTTAATTAGCTTATTTTGTAGCTATTTATTCTTTATATTTTTAAAAGATATGAATATTTATGCTAATAGCATAAATCTTGAGAAAAAAAATTTATTTAATTGCCGAATTTTTATTCGAATTTTTAATTAGTAAACGTATAATATCCGTATAAATCAGTATCCGAATAATTGAAACTCCGTTTTTTTAGCCGCATTTTTCAACGAATTTAAAAATTCGAAGACGAATTTTATCCGAAATTATATCCATACCGAATTTTGCCGAATCCGAATTAACTAACTATGAGTAAAACTCTAGATAAACAATATTTTACTTAAATTTTCTTTTTAATTGCAATAAAATGTGGTAATTGGGCTGTGATCACTTTTGATATAATTCTAACTATTGTGGGCCTCTCTTGCAATTTCAAATTTGATGATAACTAAAATTTGCTATTAAGTATAGGTAACCAAACAACCCAATATATCACTCTTAAAATCACTATATTATTTTTAAGATTTTTTATATTTTCTATAGAAAAAAGTAAATAATATTCTATCAGCTTTACTCGATAAGTAATATGAACTGGACAACGAGTGAGGCAGCAAGGCTCGAAGTGATTGAACGACAAAGGAAAAGAGACAGAAAAGGAGAAACTATAGAAAAGAAAAAAAAAAAAAAAAAAAAGTTCATGATGACAACAAGTTCAGGATCAAAAGTAAAAACTTTAGTAAGGTAGAAACCTCAAATTCTCTCTTCTATCTTGTACACCTCAAATTCTCTCTGAATCATGAAGGATCATTAAGCTTATTCTTGATTTAGGAGAGGCATTTATTCATGCTACTTTAACCAAAAAAGAGCTAATAACCTCGTTGTCATAAATTGCGAAAGAAAAAGAGGAGCAAAGAAACACAAATCTACAGAAACAGCTCCCTAAGTACATCAACAGGTGCCATTGCACACAAGAATACAACTTCCCACAACTAAAGTTTCTTACTTAATTTTGGCAGGTTGGATCAATCACACTTCTGGCTTTGGCAGAGTTGCTCATTTTTATGCTCTTCCTTTTAGCTGCAACGTTGAGCGGCGCGGCATGTGCTGGATCGGTTGCTGCATAATTCATTATTTCGACCGCTGCTTCAGCAACAATCATTGCTTTAATGATAGCAAAGAGTGCGTTAAACTATCAGAGAAAGATCTTCAAGTCCATGCGATTCTTTATTTCAACTACAAACTATAAAAAGAAGTACAAAGTAGACACCCGACCACTGGTACTGTAGAAGCAGAAAGGATGTTATATAACAACAAGCATGAAGGTGAAGTAAATTGTTCGAGTGATGATCGTTTCACATAACATGGTATTAATAATGGTGTTTTCAGAAACCTACATGGCTTGTGAAGAAATTCGGAAATTTTCAGTTTCTAAACCTAAATGACTTGTGAGATTACCCTGACATCTGCTGCAGGATGGATTGGATTCTTTTGGATTGTTTGGTCATCCGCCACGAAGAGTATGGACCGTGCTAAACAATCAATCACTCTTACAAGTTCAGCTACTATATCTTATTTTGCCGCTTGGCGGGCACAACATGATCCAAACTCGAATTTGGCAAGCTAAAGTCAAATTGAATTTCTGCTTGCTTACATGAGCCTTTGCACAAATATATTTTTGTTGTCCATTTTGGTGAGAAATGCCTTTGTTTGTAACCACTTCCTTCTTACCATCTCTATGATACGACAGAAATTGTTAAAGATCAACACCACATAGAAAAAAAAATTAATTCCTTCAACAGCAAAAGTCTGCAGCAAAAATTGGCGAAGTTCGCTGTAAAGAAATGTTCACCGCAGCCCGCGTTACTGCAAATGATAATTTCACAGGAACATATTTAATAGCTAATAATTGAAGATCAACACCGTATATACTGTAAATTCGAGGATCCGTTTCCTATGCTTGTGGTAACTATAAAAGCAAGGGTAATTTCTGATGTGTTGATGCTAACTATTCAGTTGTTCTACTAAGTAGGCCATACACTATGGCAATCTATAGCATTTCGTACCCATTAAAAGCTCAATGATAAAAGGAAGAAAGAAAACAAAAACAAAAATAGTCTTATAGTCATCACTTGGATATGCTTTGCGACATGGTAAACAGGCATGGGAACAGAAATCAAGTTTGGTAACAGGCACGACAGGCAGCTGCAGAATCCCATACATGATATATGATATCATAACGTAAAAGCTCAAAGACTAGCATAGATAAAAAGATTTTCTCCAAAGAGCGAAAGACACATCAAGACCGTTAGCACGATGTACACAAAAGTTCCGCTTAAGACAATTCATAAGATAAACCATTCAAAGTCGACAAGGATACTAAGTCATGTCTTCTCTGGATAATATGACGTTTAGAACTTAAACTGTACACTGCATATGTTTGAAGAGAAGATGAAGCACCAAGCAACTCGATTCCTTGTGTCAACCAGAGCTCGCAAAACCTAGAAAAATAGCATCATTTGATTCATAAAATCATATAGTAGAACAAGAATATTATTCCTATATTATTACTATTCATCTATTCACGAGTCATGGAAGCATTCAGTGGGATTAAAATACCTAATCAACTTCTGATTTGATTTCCTCATGTTGAGCACTTGAGATTGATGAAGAATCATTGCTCTCAAAAACCCGAGCAGTAGAGCCATTAGATTCCGATCCATCAATAGGGTCATTAGGCACCACATTCATTTCCTTAGAATCATGTGAGTGCAGATTACGTATGACACGGTTACTTGGAGCCACATTAAGTGATTGAGATTGACCAGGCACCATACTCCGAACAACATCAGACTCGCCAAATTTCGTAATTGGTGCTGATGTACCATTAGCTTCCATTTCCACACTTGTAGAGAAATCAGGACTTAAAATTGGTGTGGAATGAAGTTTAACTTCTGCATCGTCGCGCCACAATGATGGCTGTAATACGAAAATTACAAAATTCTTAGGTCATAACTAGCAGCATATGTAAATTTGTGTTTGCCACATAATGGCACTAGGGTCTATTGAAACTTCCAATTTTATATTATATATAAAACTGACTTACACTACGCTGAAGTCTTGTCAATGTAGATATTAGTAGTTTGTCTCCCACAAGTACTCTTATGTTTTTGACTAACTGCTCCCGAGTAATTATTTTCCTCTGGAAAAAAAACCAGTAAATATATGTATACTACACAAGGTGTTCAAATAAAAAAATTTTGCTAAACAACACCTTAAACTCTTCATAATGGTGAAACAGTAGTTCTCTTGCTATAGGTGAGATACTATTTTCAATTTCTGCAAAGAGTACTGTGAATGGCATCCATGGTGAGGAAGGTCCTTTTGGTGATTCACACTTTACCTGTGCACAAGATAGTTTAGTAAAATATAAGACAACTGTTACCTGTACGAGATACCTAAAATCCTTTTTCAGGACAAAAGCACAATAAAGCAGCAATTCAACTGCAAGTTGAACTTCTGTGAGAAGCCGCTTTTCCGTTTTCCGGCTGCAATTGCTGAACAAGCATCTCAGTAAGCAGATAATCACTCATACAAGCCAAAATATATGTTATCCAACAAGAGAGAAGCATAAAATTAAGTAAAAAAATTGTTAAGGCATCACATAAACTATAACACATTTTGAAATGGTTATCTGACTTCTAAAAATATTGATTTTACTACCAAGACTTTAAACTGTTTAATCTGATGAAGTCTGTCAGAACTTAATATTTGTAAATTTTTCTGACAGAATATTTATGTAATCTAACAAAATATTTCGGTCACTTGATCAAAAAATATATTACTTTTTTCAGGGAAACCATGAAGTTTTGACAGATCTTGACAAAATTTCTAAAATAAAAGAGCTGAAGATCAGTAAAACTAAAATTTTCAATCTCAGGTATCATTTCAAGTTGTGCTATAGTTCAAGCTATCTAAAGATGATTTTAGCTAAGGAGAATAACAAAGATGTTGCCTCACAGGACGAGTTTCTTGTCTGATTTTTGTTGGTGGCACATGAAATGGCACATCCTTCAAGCCAAGCAAATATTCTGAAAATGAAATTCCCAAGAAGAGCAAATTATTAATCACATCACGACATAATGTAAACCCAAGTGGCTCTATTATTTCTTTATTTACCTTGAATGGTTGGTGATAGCTTAAAACTCACGACATATTCTGGATGAATATGTGTGTTTAAGTAGGATGACCACACCACATAGCGCTTTGGGTTTAAGCAATCATCCACACCAGAATCATATTCGTTACTACTAGGATATTTCTGCTGTGAGCCGGGAGACACTTGTTCCATGTTGCCCAGAATCACTCGGCATAACAGCATGTAATGTGTTCCTTTTTCGTCAACATCACAAAGATTCACACTGCACGTAAGTGGTCAGCATTAGACAGCTTATGCTGGAAAACAAAGCATATCAAATACATTTCTTCGCAAAACCGTAGGGACACCCCCACCCACTCAATTATGGTCATGTCGAAACAGGTGCTTTAACCTCTCTTCTTCTTTTTTTCCTTTTCATTTTGGACCTCTGCACTACAGTGTTATTTGATTTCAAAATACAAAAAACAAAATCCATGAGATTCTTTAGTTTATAGAATATTCCATCAAAATTAACAATGTTCATGGATAAAAATAAAAAAAGTGAAGTTCACCGACCTGTTTCCAAATTACCATAATTTGGGGGATTCACTTTTGCCATATTTCTATAACTTATTCTCCCACACTATGTAGAAAAAGTCAGATATTATAATTTGACAAATTCAGAGGGGAAAATACGGATAATAGAGACTAAAAGCTCTGCAACAAAAATACACATAGTGAAACTGCAGTAGTATAAGGAACCTGGCAAAGGCTCGATTTTCAGGCGTGAGATAGACGCCCTCACCCATGGGCTTCGCACCCAGGCCAAAACCGTGAATTAAAATTTCAGCAATATCTTGCTTTGTTGAACCAAGCCATCCATACCGTACGTTAGCATCCCCTCTCTCCCCAATCTTTAACCTAACCTGTCTCTCAAAAGCCGCAAGTCTATTTTGCCCAACATTATCGCTTGGAGAATAACGATGAATATTTAGTATGTTATTCGACATTGCAAACTGTCCCATTCCAGAGAGGAAAAGCTTCTGCACAAAGAGAAAGCTCTCACTGTCCTTCTCCACAAGCGTAATTTTTGTGCGTAAAATTTCTGCTGTAGAAACTCGTTTAGAAACCGAAACCCCAGTTTCCATAACAACTTGCTTTACAACTTCAGGCGGAGAACCAACTACACGTTCCAATTTGGTCGACCCCTCAGCTTCCTCGTCAACAAAGAAAGAGGGAAAGAAGCACTTGTTATTCTCGTCGATCCATGCAACTGAACGCAGTTTCTTGGTTCTCAGATTTATCAAAGTCATCGACAAGAAATCAATAACAAGCTCCTGACCATCCAGTTTGACCACATTGCCTGATTTATCCTTTCTAAATCCTTCAACGAGAGTCTGCATCACTGGCTCAGGAAAATCTGACCACTCACAACGATTGTAGAACATAATGCGGCGTGGCAGCCCACTGTTTAAAAAGTTACAGCAGTTGTCGACATGTCTAGGCTGAACAAAGCGGCAGTGGCAACTGTGGGCCCGCGAACAGAATGAGGGCCCACATCCTACCTCAATACGAGCAGTTTTATAAGCTTTTGAGGGACAACATTCAGTTAGCTTGCGCTTCAGTCTGCAAGCACGGGATTCATTGGGCGACGCCATTTGGCAGACAGCTCGGTAGGTAGTTATAATTGGCAGGAGAAGAAGAAAAGGAAAAATGAAAGAAACGCAAATCCTACTATATTACAGAATTTACAGATTTCCCTCGATTTGCCACTCAAAGCAGAGGATAAAAACCCTGCCAATGCCAACAGTTAATTGAAACCTCAGATATTAGAGAAATATAATATGGAAAACAATGGAAAGATCGAAAGATTAACAGTTGGCCAATTATTTCTCATTATAAGTCTGAAAGGAAGATGATAATACGAGAAATGCACAGAACAACATGCAGGAAAAGGCACCACCAGATCTGAACCTTTTAGCAAAGTTTCAGTTAAGTGCTCAACCTTTTTCTTGGAACAGAATTTTATAGCAGGATATCTGAAATAAATCAGCGAAGGTGTTATATGATCTGTATTGGATGTTTGCTGTAGTAACCTCTGCAATTTATGTTGAAACAATCTTGCACAATTTTCTGGTTGTCTAATCCACTAATTACATACTTAACTAGTTGACCTATATCTTTATGAGGGCCCTCTCTGTAGCACACCTTTTATGTGCCTCAATGCCGATATGTGGAATAGTCCCCACACTTTGGGAATTTTTCATTTTTGTCCAAAGCTTTAAAATTGGATACCTAGTATCTGAATCCTATCATTCCATTCCTTTTGTCGAACTTCTCAGTTAAAATGGGACAGCAATTCAAACAATCACCATGCAACTGCATTTAAGCAGCCACTCAGTATCTACTTGCATTTTAGACGAGTTCGACAAACCGCACTAAGATTGCAATAGAATAAACAATTAAAAACCTAAATGCAAAGATATGAAAACAAGAAAAAACAAAATTAGGGGAAGAAACAAAAAACTTTCGAAACCAAAAGAATTGGATACCAAAAATTAGAACTGAAATTTTAGATAACAGCTATATATGCTAAAGATAAGTCATCAAAGATGAACATAATAGGCGTCTCCTCCCAAATGACTCAAGTCACTATTGGAGCTGTACCCACAACAAAAATCTAAACTTGCCTAACTCCAAATAATCTGATTAACTAAGTATCTGATCAAGTAGAAGATATGTGAAAGTATTTTCCATAGCATATACTACTTGAAAACCATTTGCAGCTGCCATCCGTATACAATTTGTTGCTCCCAAAGCTTCCAAGCATCCTCATATAAATAAAATCCTCAAATTACGCTAAAAATGACCCCAATTTAAAATTTAAAAATGACGAGATAAACAAGGCTCGAATTAAAAAAAAAAAAAAAATTAAGACTCGTGACAAAAATCCCCAAAAAATCTCAACAAGTAGAAGGATTGAAACAGAAATAAAACACTCGCCAACTTTTTTTTAAGGAACGAACTAAATCTGATTAAAAAAAATTTAAAATTTCCAATAAAACCAACTGGCTCTCTCATCTCGAAAAATTCTCGACTTGGTTCTATCAAGCTAACTTAGCGAACCCTGTGATAAGGATTCCTCAGAACAAGTCATCCATTTACCAAGTATTTAGCATGCATTTAAAAAATAAAAAAATTGGAAAAAAAAAAAGGTAATTGAACGGACCATGCCTTACAGAGTGAAAATAAAGCCAATCAAACAATACAAAGATGGGAAACTAAGTAAAATATTCGAAACGCTGAGAAGAGTACGAGAAACAGAGCGAGAACTGATACGACCAAATCAAACAAAACCCGTCATTGAATTCAAACACAGACAAAGGAACATAAGTAAAAAACCTAGAAATCCAAAGTTCGCAAGGAACAGCAAATTTGAACTCAAAGAAAAAAAGGATTAGAAAAGGGATTGGAGAGGCTTACGAGTCTTATAGCGAAGGGAATGGGAACCGACAAGCCAAACGACGACGACCGCACAAGAAAGAAGTTCGCAGAGGCTAAAGATTCGGCCTTTATCATGCTCTGAGGCACGCGCGCGATGCTCGATAGTGGGTTCATCTCCGATTCGAAGAGGTTGGGAAAGGATGAGATCGGAGAATCGGGGGTGGAAGAAGAGATCAGATAGGGAAAGAACGTTGATTTGCACGGAGAGGGGAGTCGACTCCACCTGGCCGTGCGGGAGCCCTAGGCTGGCCCTCCTTTGATAGCGAGTTGGACGCCGAGTTTTGGAACTGGGCCTTTGGCGGTGGAAATTACAACGGGCCCACAGTAACCATCATGGAGGCCCATTGTTTATATAACAAGCAAAAGTGAAAGACAAATGTCAAAAATAATTAACCCAAAAATAAGAAGGTTCTCACCCACGTTTTTTAGCATTAGGCAACCAAATTATAAGGGGAAGGGAAAAAAAAAGTTTCTTAAATTTTATTTGACACGTCCCAAACAAGTGATTCAGCATAGAGAACGTATTCTCAAATTAAGCCAATTTAATGATTTAACATAGGCAATGTATTCCAAATGAAGCCTCCGAGGTGTTCTCAAACTTAAATCAACTACTTTTCACAGTGAAGTTGTAAACAATAAACAAAAATTATATATTTCTTGTTCTCTTTCTGAAATTGTTTAAGAAGATGAGATAAATATTTACAGCGTAAAACAAATTGATGACCGGATTTCTACAACCTGTTGTTAAATCTAGTTAACAGGAATCTCCTCGCCTCAACGGAATCTCTATTGAAGTATTAAACTACTGATTGTAAAACTATAATTCTAACAAGCTCGGCAGAAAATCTCTAAATTTGCCTAGTCACCAAACAAAGTATAAAAACGATTACAGCTATAAACAGGAATTGAATTACAGTAGCAAGTAGTACAACCGAAATTAACAAAACAGATGTCGCCAATATCCCAGTCCCACAAACATGAAAACAAAAAAAATAAATAAAAAAATAACTCAAATGGCATTTGGATGATAGAAACTCTATATGCTTCAAAATGACTGTAAGAAGACAACAAAAACTGATGAATGAAAATGTAATAAGAAATATTACATCAACAGAGTCGGGGGGCATAATTACAATAAAGAGACCAAAAACAAGAGCAAGAAAGTTTTTTTTTTAAAAAAAAAAAAAGAAAATCTGCGGCCTGCTAGACTACCAGGCATATATAGATCCTCCATTGGCACCCCAAGGAGCTGGGGGTAAAAAAAGATCTACATACTCCTATCAACAAAAATAGGGCTCCTATGGGTACACAGTTAATATGGTTTCTCGTTAAAGACCTATTCTGCAAAATACTAAAACATCTCATCAAAGCACCAAGAGCAGAAAAATGAATGTGGTGCACCCGAAATTAATATAGGATATATGGGATGCCGATCAGCATGCCCTAGTATCTCTGTGGCGGTGGGGGCGGTAATCGATTAGGCGTCCGACGGCTGCTAGAATTTGGGCCAGAGCTAGGATCACCATTTTGGGCCGGATCACTATAGCGACGGCCATGGCCATTTGCGCTGCTGGACCTCGACTGACGGGAGTTGGAATGGTCTATAGGCCCATTTGCTGCCGCATCAAACGCGGACCTCCAATCATCACCAGACCGACCAGGGGTTCTTGGGCTTGGGCTACTTTCTGCAATAAAAAATGAAAAATAATAACAAAATAAAATTTGCGATCAATCAACAACCTTGAAGAGTACTATTTTTGTAATATGTTCAAAATGCATCAACTTGTAGCCATAATAAAGAGTATTAGACGGTAAATTGACTTCGTCGTAGTTTCGACACAGATTTTGCCAAATCACCTCAAGCAGAGAAGGGCTAGTTGTCATGGAACAAGAGGGTTTGGTATTTCAAAGTCAGCTCAACAACAAAAATGGCAAAACTAAAAACGTAGGTCAAATAAAAAATGCCAATAAAAAGTCTTAGGATGTACTGCATTGCATCAAGTCAGCTTAAGACAAAGGTAAAATGCAAGAAAAGTTAAATGAACATGGCTTAACAGAAAAACGAATACAATGCAGTACATCAAGAAAGGAATGCCAATCAAAACCAGGACAAAATCACATAGCATACTAAGTTACTAACACGCGCTATTTCCTAATTTCAAAGCTATGACACTATTCACACTGTTGCTTATTTGAACAGTTCGGGTTGTTAGTTTGGAATGTTGTACTAGATAAAGAAATTTCATTAATGGCTAGGTCAAATTCACATAACAGACCCACAAAACAAACTTCTAGTAGATCATGAACAGGTGGCCAAATATGGGCATTTCACCTATCAAGCAGGAAAAAAGAAACAACGTTCAGCTCACCAGCTTCAGTGCTACCATTGGACCAACTAGAAGCAGCTGCTGCACGGTTGTCGTGGATGCCAAGCTGGCGAGTGAGTTTTGAGAGGAGAGACGACTGCTTTTGGAATCGTTCCCGCCGACGCTTAACATTCTGGTCCTCTAGAAGTAGTTCTTCAATCCTTGCAGTGCTTTGACCACTAATCATAAGGCAAAAGTAAAACTATGATTAAGATAATTTGGTTGTAAAGCCCTATCGTCTAAAATATATGTATATCAGAAAGTGTCCTTAATTGCATTTTGGAGCTTAGACTAATGAAATATGCTGCTACAAGACAACAAACTCCAGTGCATAAGCAAGTCAATAGGGGCCAGAAATAGATAATTCAAGACCACGGAAAGGTGGTTGGCCCTTTATCACCTCCTAATTTTCTCCAACAACCTTCCTGAATCAGATTAGGAAAGTTTCGCGTAGTAAAGGTGAAAGATTATTAATGGAAAATTGGATGCCAAAGACTGCAATTAACAAATAAATGTGGGTAACCAACTCTTGTTATATTTACTTCATTCAATTCAGTCGTTCAACTGCAACTATGAAGGACTACTACAGTAAATATATCAAGGAACCAGCATATTACTATAGAGAAGCCCCACACCAACATCAAACCAAAGCAGAAAGTAAAGCCTTTTCAGATGTGATGTCACCTATTACCAACCTTACTGAGCTGTAAAGTTGATTTAGCATGTCCTCCTTTGCTTTTTCGACTTGACAAAGCACAACAGCCTGCTTGAACAACAAATGAGTATTTTATTAATAACATCACAAACAAGAAGAAAATAGTCATAGCTTTATTTCTATTATGAACCTTCGGAATATTAGCGGCGAGACTGTTCAAAACAGCTTCAACATAACCACGAACTTCTTGAGACATCCACCTCAGCTCTTCTTCAGGATCAGCAGGTCTTCTAACCATTGTGTCCTAGTGGAAAAATATGCATAAATTAATCAAATATCTAACGATAACTAAGATGGTTTTAATGTGTCCAAAAGAGAAGCAATGGCACAATAATGAGTTATTCCATTTCAGTTCAAGAAGCATTAAGAGGGAAAGAGAGATAAAAGTGGCTCGATAGACATAAGGACACAATATCATTTAGTTTAACAGGAGACCTTGCCAAAGATAGCTGAATAGTGGACAAAAAATTGTCTGCCATTATATGGATCATAACTAATTTATACCCATAAAGTTTAGCAGCACCAGTTACAGGCAGGATGCCAGACATGCTATGTAACTAGGCATGTATAATTGCATGCATGCACTGAGAAAACAAAAAAAAGAAGTGGTAAATGGCACTTTCTACAGACAGCAGCCTAATCTTCATGAGGTTCCTCATAGAGAAGATTTAAGGATGAAGAATATAGGGGAAGAAAGATCAAACAAAGGAGAACAAGGTGACAGTCAAAACAGATGAAGACAAACTGAAAACAAATGCACACCAAAATTCAAAATTCTAAAGGTTTTAAAGCCCCTTTAGACATCTAATAAAGAAAAGCAGCATAAAGTTCCTAACAGAAACAACTAGTGTCAGGCTTGAACTCACAAGGGAACCATCTGAAAGGCTTTGCCTTACGGATGGACCACCTTCAGAAGCATTTGTGCCCTTAGCAGGAGGTCCCTTAGATTGAATAACACTTCTGATCTTATTCACCCACTCAACTTTGTCAGCCATACTCTCAGCCTTCAGTAATACCGCACTGTGAGCTGCCAAGTAAAAAGTAAATGTGCTTACAAGGGACAAAAATAAAGGAAAATGCTAAGAGTGACTCATAAGTTCGAAAATGTGAAGGAGACTCACCTTTTAGAACAGTTTTATATGCAACCTTGTTAGTTAACTTAAAGACAAGGCTTGAGGATTTCCCAGAATCTGGTCCATTTGCCTTCTTTGATTCCTTCGAACTTTTGGGAGGATCTCCCTCGTCTGAAATTTCCTCGATATTACACTCCTAGAGAACACATGATATATGCAAAAAGAGACCGGCAACACATCAATCTTATGGCCAACAATTAAAATGTCTCAAATTCAAAATCATTTATATTTGCTTGCTTTGAAACAATTTTGTAGCATAGTTAGAACTGTTCAAAATAAAATAGAAGACATACTTGAATGATCATAACGAAAAGCTCATCTAAACATAACCATATGGGCACACTAGAGCTTAATTGGGAGTGCATTCTCTAAAAGCAACTGCTTTCATGCTTTGGGGCTCCAATAAAATATGAAAGCAATTAAGAGTTCTGCCTGTATGGTGCTTCAAAATGGTGTTTGGAGCCACCACCAGATAAGTACCTAGCCATATACTTCTCGACTGGCAGTTCCAACCACCAGTTTTGAAGCATGAAATGGCATAGCTTTTAAGTACTTTCGAGTATTTTGGAGCTTCAAAGCACGAAATTAGTTGCATTCAGAGAATGCATTCCCCAAATAGCTCTATGAATGCAAGTGCACCTAATCCCAACAGATGCTTAAGCAGCAAGCATCAGAACCATAGAAACATAACGTATAGCACTTGAAACATTTCAATTTTGGTTCCAATCTTTCCTTTTTGTTGCGAATAGGGGGTGGGGATAAGTATGGAAGTCATAACTTGAGAAGAACAAATAAGTCATACCTCCAAAGTGATGACACCCCGAAAATGTCTCTCTTCTTGTTTCTTAGTGTACCCGAGCTGAATCAAAAATTTATTCATTCAATATGTTCCGTCAGACAGCAAAAACAAAAAGAATTCCAGAAGAAACAAGTCATCATGTCTTAGAGAAGAACTACATCACGAAGAACCACATCATAACTGCATGCATAAACTAAGACCAAATTACTAACCTTTCCACTTTTCTCATTTAGAACAAACCATCGCCTACTCCAGCCATTGGTTTTTGCACTTTTTTTCAATAAAAACCCTGAAAAAACAGACTAAAATAAGCAAGAAATATATTTTGCAATCATCGATATAACCCTCAAGTTAGATGAATATGTTCTGGAAGCGTTATTCTGAATTTACTAATTCAGATTAACACCCATCACAAATTAGAAAGATCAATGTAAGTAAAAAAAATTTGATCAGCCAGAAGGATGACTTCAAAATAAAGCCCTAGTAGTAACAGTTTTGACTAACCGATTAGGCAATCTACATAAATATATTTTCATTTCTCAAAGGATTCTTAACTCCTGATAACTGCAAAATACAAAATCCAAAACCCAAAGACAAAATGGCAAGGTGAGAGCTTGAGAAACACTTATTATCAGCAAAGATCACTGGAGTCCTCCAAATTTTCACTTTCTCCAAATGGTGGCAACATATTAGCAATTCGATTAAATCAAGGATACAAGGAGAATGATAGATCACCATAACAAACTTTAAAACTTGACAAACATGTAGTAGAAAACGAAGACATTTCGTCCATCTGTCAAACATATTCATCTTGATTCTTGAGTTTCCGATTTGACTATATATATATAATATTTTGAACAAAGTTTACATAACCAACTAGAAAACAATATTTAAGATCTAATAGAATACCAGCGGTTATTTCGCCAGCAGGCCCAGCAACCTGTAGATTTGATCCCTCTTTTGCATCTTTATCTTGCTGACCGGACTTTTCCTTCATAGATTTTAAGCTACCGCCGGCTTGTTCTGATCCTGGTTGAGGGCTTGTTGCCTAAAAAGTATTGAACAGCTGTTAACCGACGAAGTAAGAAAGATTCATATAGACTAAGTCTGCACAAAACAGTACAACAAAAACAATTTTTTTTTCCTTTCTAAAAGATGGTGCAGAGCACAACTAATATAATTAAACAAACAAAAGAGAAAACATACTCTGTTCAAAATGGATTGTTCAGCCTCCTGCCCCTTCTTAGAAGATCGGGTCTTCAGCTCTTCCTCGCGACGCTGCCTCTCCATCCTACAAGTAGTGGTATTTCAATAGTCAAAGTTGTTTTAAAGCTGTTTCTTCAGTGTTAATATAACAAACCGCATCATGCTCACCAACAGTTTTCAAGAGAAAAGGAAATAAAATCCAACCAACCTTCTCTGCACTAAGCGGATGAAGTGCTGAGGAGGAACAAAGGCACGCTCCATATCAACGAGGGCAACTACCATCTTTTTGGCCTCATTTTTAAACCCCTCCAATGCAGCAGATGCAATTACAATGACCTTGCAACAAAATGGAAGAATTTTAGAGTTAGAAACCATATTTAAATTATCTCAATTGATGGGAAGAGGAAAGCTTTCTTTCTGACAGCATCAGACAAAAGGATTACCTCACGCTTGAAGGGGGGGTATCTTCCAAGTCCTGGCGTTGCATTTGCAGCAGCAGATACTATATCTATTAATACGCGGTGCACCTAATGGCACAAGTTATAATAAGGAATTATGAGAAAGAAAGATCAGTAACTAAAATAAACCAGATAGTCACATTTACAGCAATACAAGCTACATAATGTGAAATATATGCATTGTGTGCCAGAACTTAAGGGAAAAATGGAAAATGGCCCAAACATTGACAAGTGCACCATGTTTTCCTCCCATTCAAAAACTGAAGGATGATATCAAAAATGGAAAATGGCCAAAAGATTGACAAAAGTATACGATGATTTCTTTCCCGCTACAAAAAATGGAAAATGGCCAAAGATTAACAAGTACACCATGTTTTCTTTCCCACTCATTTGATAGGTCAACCGAGCAGAGTGCACACATATATATGAAGCATGATACTTGACTGGCAGCCCTAAAAGATTAACCATTTGATAGGTCAACCGAGCAGAGTGCACGCATATATTCAGCTCAATGCAATGGGAACGAGGAAAGAAACAGCCCTTACAACTGTGATTAACAAAGGATAACAAAACAGACACCTTTCGCAATAAGAGCATATGGGTACGATTAAGTATTAACCATTCCAAAGCTGAAATACGGGGAAAAAAGAACAAAAAATCAATCACATTAACAGGGAAGCATTTTCTAAAAGCATAATATTGCTGATAAAAAGAAACACTTACAACACCAGGAAAGCAAACAAACAAATTAACACTATCTAGGCTTATGCCTTGAAAATAGAGATAAGATACTATTAGATACAAAAATGCTTCAAAAGTCATAACTTTACCTCATCCACACAGAGGCGTGACGGTTCCTTTGCCAATTCTAAAACACCCTTTATCAAAGACCTTAAACCTTTCTCCGGAGAAATCAGATATGGTTGATAACCATCAGCTTCCAGCACAATCTAGAGTGCCATAAAAACCATTAAAAGAGGTTAGTCATAATGTAGGACAAAAATATTAGAGTAAGAATGAAGAGATGGTTAAATTACCCTTTTGACATTATTAATATCAAAGTGCCTGTCCAGTGGAAGTTGTTTGATCCTATTAGGGAAGTTCCCCTCAAAACTAGCAACAACTTTCCAACCAGCACCCTGAATATGAAAGGTACAGCTCTAAGTAGCATAACCAATGTTCTTCTTACAACATCAAAAGAAGAAAAAAAACAGTTCAAAATACTGAAGAAAGATATATGGCAGCTTTTTCCCATTAAACATTTCAAGTTGCTGGAAATGATAAATATAGCAACACTTTCTTCTTGTCATTCTTGGCATTCAAGCTCTAGTAAATTACAAAAGAAGCTGAATAAGATGGGCCCAGAAAAGCAAATCACACTGAAAAGCATAGATCAAGTTTTGACTCTTATGAGGTGGAACAATACAAGTCGTTGAACACTGCCACATCTGACACAAGCATGTACCAATCTGTTAATCGACAATTACCTCAAGAATAGCAAATTGAACAGCGAGTAGAAAAGCAGAATCCAAGTCTAAAAAAGATTAATGATTAGATTATTAACCTCTCCAGTCGCAATATGCTGAAGAAACTTATCTTCAAATTCTCGGCAAAGCTCCAGAGCTATTGCCCTGGTTCCTTCAGCGCTATGTACCATTTGCTCGCCAAGCCTTACCAATTCATCTTGCACAATCTGAGATTTACCCTGAAGCCTGCAATGTCACATAACAAAAAAAATGTAAGCATTAGCTCCACGTTAAACACTAATAATAGCATAGGCGTATACCATCCAATAATGAATTTCTCATGATGTCAACTATCACCACTTCATCAATAAACTATTTGTGAGGAAAAAAAAAATTAAATCATGGGAAAAAAATTTGCTAGCTGCAGTCATCCACGCTCATGTTTCGAATAATAGTCACCCAAAGTAATAAAAGAAGATCTAGAGACATTAATGGGCAAGATAAACTCAGCGTACTTCTTTTAACCATCCTTGCTCCTAGAGCCAAACACATGGCAAGCTACCATTCACCTTTAGAAATTCTTCGTTCTCCATATCTCAAGCCACATCATCTCTGTCCGAGCCACTCCGCAAACCGCTGACAGTATCACATGATTCCTTAAGCAAAGTCAGCTCAGAAGTTGCATACTTCAATCAGATGTGACCCACCCAATGTTATTCTTTTTTGAATGATATTTCGTACCTCAAGCAGTGCTTATGTATCAACCTTATGGATGAAGGCATTACCAAACAAACTGCAAGTCTGTCTACTTTCCAATTTAGCACAAACTACAGGATACATGGTGTTAAGATCCTCCTGATAGTAGTGTTCTTTTAATAATTGAAGGAGATACGTGACACTGAATGCGGCAGCTAGCAGGACAGAACATGTGCTTTTTTATTGCACCAGAGCACATGACCGAAGCAACTTTAGTTTCTTGTAGGCTCAAAAAGGTAGGAAGAAAGATCGATGGAATAAATAAGGAACTGCAAGGAGCAGAAGTTCAGGACAAAAAAAACCAAACACAAAAGAAGGGCAAAAGAAGCAGCTACATAATAGGGATTAACTGATTTACAGGGAAGTTAGCAAATAGGTAGCATGAAATAATTGGACAAGAATTTCTACCCAGTCAGGAGGTTCGGAAGCCTGACTTTCATCCGCTTACGTATCTGTTTGGCAAGAGTATCCACCAAAGCAACTCTACCAAGCTTACTTTGGGGAGCTCCAGTTAGTATAGATCTAAGGCTTTCAGTCTCAGCACGCCAGGCAGTTTCCAGTGAGTTTTCAGAACCTACTGATCCAGCTTGTGCTGAAGCAATAGAAACAGATTGGCCAATCAAAGCAACCCACGGAATATCTGCAGCATTTCGCGGACCTTGATTCAGTAGAAGGGACAGAGCAGCCGCAAGGCTTTTCTGGTCTCCAGATGCTTGATCAATTTTGCTCACAACACCGATGGTTCTGGTTCCTGCAATAAAGTGAAAGAAGGAATATATTACAAAAGACAACTTAACACGCTAAAGAAATGAAAAGAAACCGAGAAGTGTTGTACAAACAAGCCTAGCAATGATCATGTCACATAATTATGCAATTAAAGAGGCTAGTTGATTTATGATTATTAGCACAAACCATCTGAATCGAATTCCTTTGCCAGCCTAAGAGCTCGAGATGATGAAATTTCAGGTGCTTGGGAAGCCGGTATAACGATTAGCAATATTGCATCATTATGTGCAGCATATTCACTGATCTGGAACAAGGAAAATAATTGCGCCGCAACCATTACAGAGAACCAAAAAAAAAAAAAGAAAAGAAATGTTAGCATTGCCGCAAAGCACACTAATGACATTGGCAGTGAAACTAACGGGAATTATATCGAGAAGCATTGCAACATAACAATTTATATTAGTGGGCTGCAATGGCATTATATGGCTACAATCCATGACAGTAATCAGTACCTACAACGAACAATAACTTCACTGGTTGAATTATAAAAAATAAACAAAAAAGATATTTGCTGGATACTAACCACTGATTCATCCATAGCTCGCTGGTCTAATCCAGGCAAATCAATTAATTTCAATGGAGGAGCTGGAAAAAAAAAATGAAAAACAGTAATAAAGGATAAATATAAAATCCCTACTAAGCTTAAACAAACTATACAGAAAAATGTAAAGACATAAGTGTTTGTCACCGAAGCATATGCACTTGTCACGCAGATGCTACAATGATCTTACTGAACAATACTGATCATAGTGCATCAAGTTTTGGATAAATAATGAAAGATGAAATCCAATACACAAGAAAAATTGAAAACAGTGTTCTTTTTTTTGGGGGGAGGAAAGATGAGAATACATATTAACATACAATTAAAAAACAATTTGATGTAAACAAACAAGATTAAGAAATTATCAAGGTTTATGCATAAAGATTTCATGATTTAAAGACATTATTCTCTTTATCTCGCCTTAAACTATGGCACTCTAAAATATAATTAACATAAAAGTCTGGCTAACTTTCCACTCAGTCGATAAGATAATCCAATTAGGTATTAACCTTGAATTTTGACAAAAGAGCAATAAAAATACCTGTGCTAGTCTGTAGCTTCAAATATATTTCATCAGCGTGGCCCCTTCCAGCTGCTCCCTTACTTAACCTGTCTTGCAAAGAATGTCTAAGAGCACCTGAAACATACACAAGAAACCAAACGAACAATCAAAACACGCACTCTGCCTAGATTAGGTTTTCAATTGTAAGAACAATAACAAACTACTCAGCAACGTTTAAGAATGTCCACAGAGATCTCACTTGCAGAAACCTGCTGGGACTTGTTGTCTATTTGCAATATGATGGATTTGCTACTAAGCGAGCCATCCCGCTGAAGACCGATGCAGATGGGCGCTCGAGTCGCGCCATTCTCTCCGGTAGGCTGCAATTGAAACACAAAGACAGGTCATGGTTCAAATTAACCTCCAGTCGTAATCAGGAACGGCAAACTCGTGATGAAATGCGGCGTACCAGTACTGGGTGTCCGATCAAACTGTTCAGCACGGCCGATTTGCCAGCGCCCTAAAGAAGCAAGAAAACATCACAAGGAGAAATAACCTTCCGAAAATGAAAATGCAAGAACAGTTCTGCAACAAGACGCGATTATCCGAATACCATCATATTAATAATGGCCTTAATATCTCGCACCCTTTCCCCATCAACAGACAAAAAGATTCAAACAAGATTACGGGGCGACGCAATTGTACGAAAAGAACACCGACTTACGACATTGCCGAGCGCGACGACGTTGAGGAAGGTCGAGTTCCGCTTCGACGAGGGCTCGTCGACGTCCTCGTCGGCGAGAAGAGCGGCGGCCTGCAGCATGGCCTCGGACAGCTGGGTCAGCTCCTCCATCGCCTCCATTGCGCCCTCCGCGCACGCGAGATCTGGATCTGCGCCGAACGAATCCGAATCCTACGCGAGGGTTTTCTAGGGTTCCGCCGACGCGGAAGACGATGAAGGGATGGGGAGATCAATCCAAGAATCCCTGAAAGAAACCGATCGGGGGAGAAGATCGGATTAGGGCGAACATGTATCGGGATCGAAGCGATGGAAAATGAGAAGGTGAACGAAAATCACGAAGAGGAGGATCGTGTTTTGAGGGGGAAGAGGAGGCGAGGGCGAGAGAGGACGTGGGAGGGGAGCCGCGGGGGGGTGTTGTGNAGAGGTGATGAATCGGACGAAGGTTTGAAATCAGGTGAGGTGGCGTATTCTGGTTGGTGGGGAGGGGTAGATGGTGGATGGGCCTGCGTTGCGAGTAGATCTCTCGAGTCTCAATCAGTTATACAAAAATTCGGAGGGCGTGTTTGAGATTTTGAATCAATCGCGATTCACGAGCGATTCCAACAGCGGGGGGAAATGCTTTTTAGCAATTGCAAAGTTACCAACGGCACCTAGGGCAAGTGACAACAAATTTATTGATTGATATTCAAAATTTTAATTTTAAATTTTAGTTGACTTGTATTTTTAACTAAATTTATTTTTTTTTAAAAACAGATAGTATGTTATTTTAAAAAAATAATAATAATTACAAAGTTTTGATATACTGCTATGGTAATAATAATTTATTATAATTATAATGATATTTCTCTCTCGATTACAGAGTATTATTTTTGGGACAATTATATGCTCGTACAATTTTTCCAATTAAAGGCCCAGCGCCAAAGATTATTACCGGAATACAGTCCTCTGACACACAATTTGAAATTATTTTATAATTCTCGTGATTGAAATGAAAAATAAACAATATTTTTTAATATTTTTTCAACTCATTTTGATCTAATAACCTAAGTATAATACTGGGTTTTTTTATATAATGATCCTCCAAAATTTTGAAATTTGAAAAATAATTCGGTCAAAATTTTATTTGGAAAAGTAATCCTCCTCTTACCACGTGGGCACCACGTTCACCGTCTTTATAATATATATAATGAAAACGGTGAATAGTTCACAGCCTAATGCAACCCTACACTCTTCGAAATCCATTTTTATATATATATATATATATATATATATATATATATATATATATATATATATGTGTGTGTGTGTGTGTGAAGACGGTAAATGATTCACCGCCTTCATAGCAAAATCCCGACGTGGCGCCCACATGAAGAAAGAAGGATTATTTTTCCAAATAAAATTTTGACAGAATCATTTTTAAAATTTTAAAATATCATTTTATAAAAAAGTCCTATAACACTGCTCTCCTGCACACTTTCCACTACTCCCTAGATGTAATCGTTGGCTGAGACAAGTTTAATGCGTATTATAGATCGTGATTCGAAATTGCCAACATGGTTATTAGCATATATATTACATCCTTGAACGCACAGGTAGAACTCCTCGGCTATTGTTCGCAGCCCAATGGCACGCAACGGGAAATATGATGCAGCCTAAAGCTCTTTGGACCACTGGATATGATTTTTATTATATCACAAAAGCAAATGATTAAACAATAAAATAGCGAAAACATAATTCCTAAGCATAAAGTAATATGATTATCAATGCCCAACAAACTGAGAGGGACAAAAACCGCACATTAAAAAACACAAAAAGGATTTAATGACATCGCACATTCACCGACACATAGGATAAGAAAAAAGGCTTTTCCTTTGCATTAAAGCATTATTCAGAACAATACCAGCACAAAAAAAGAGCCTTTTCCTTCGCATTGAAAGAATTATTCAGTGCTCCGAATTTAGAGCATCATTTGATCAAGGGCCCCTCCCCTTGGCCCAAGGAGTGAGGCTCCAGACCAAGAGGATGCCCGAATTTGGAGAACCCAGCATTACTCACTAAACAACTGCTCCCATCCAACCATGCACAAAACAAAGATAAGCAGTTACTTTCACCCAGCTCCGTAACACACGCTTGAATCATTCAAAATCAAACCCTAAAATACAACAGCAAAGTAGCAAAAAGGATCTCTCTCGGGGCGGGGTGAACGGAGGGAAAAAGGGGACTGTTCTCCGATATTAAGTCACCCTGTTGTCATGAAGATTCAACACCACTACATTGCGACAACCAACTTTCTCAGCTGATTAGCCGATTCATGTTTCTTTATTCTCAAAGAACAAAACATTCTTACCATCATCAGACACCCTATTGCAGACAAAATTAAATAGCGACTACATGTAAGTAAAACTTAAACAAAATAACCAAACAGCACGCAATATCCTCTTTTGATCAGAACCGATACACCTGATGAAGGAATTTGGGATTGCATAAGCCATTATACAAGGGATAGACCCAAATAACTCCTATGCGGCTTGGACTGAATCAGATGGCAACCACCAGTGATTTCATTTTCTGTTATTCATCCTTCTGGAATTTGATGCTTAGTATGATGCTTTCTACTGGTATAAACATTGGCAGAACAAGAATTTCAATTGAAATTCTGGGGTAAAAGAAAAAAGATATGTATTTCTCATAAAACCGTATTTGTCATGCATCATCAACCACAAAGATATACCATACAAAGGTACTTTCCAACTTCATCAACATTATATCGGTGCCACAGATCTATTTAATGGGCAACTAAGTTATACCATGAGATAATGTTTGACAGGGAAGGAGAAAAATGAATTTAACTTCATTACTATATAAAAGAATTTCACAAATTCACCAACCTCTGAACCAGTAGCATATATGTAATTAGTGATTTTCTTCTTTTTTTTTGACTGTCAAGTAATTATACTGTGCCTCATAGAAAAATAGGGTAATTCTTTGTTCCCACGAAACAACAGAGGCTACAAATTTTGCTGATTGGATTGCCATCAGTAATGCTACTGCAAATGAAAGCTGATCAGGAATGTTGCTTATGAATGAGAAACTGATAGAAAATAGGCCTTGTAGAATATCAATACAAAATAGTGCACAGCAAATTGAAGTGCTTGATTGTAGTACCTGTTTGAAAGCCGTCTCCGTAGCTTGAATTGTACACGTGTGAAAAAACATTGCTGTAATGTACCGGACCTGTTAGCAACCCTCGATGGAGATGGATGGCTAACCGGGATGATGGCGTGACCAACCTGATCCCAATCGCGATCCGATGAGACCTCGGATTGAGGAGCGTGAATTGGGAGATGATGGGAATGAGGGAGAGACAGAGAGAGATACAGAGAGATGAGGGTAGGGATTAGAAGTAGAGAAGAGAGAGGAGAATTAGGGAGCTTAGAAGCAAAGAAGGGTTTCGAGAAGGATTGGGGAAGAAGATAAGCAATATTTCATTTCATCGATAGATCCCTGTTCACATTACACTTTGATATTTATACTACTTGGTGACTTGAACTGAAAGGAAAATTAACTACTATCTGAGGCCTAAACAGCAAAAGTGCTAATATGAGATATGGGCCTGATGGGCTGCTAATTCTGTGGTAATGGGGCCTCCGTTGGCTTGACAAGTCCATGAGCATCATGTAATCGGGTGATTGGATATCGGGCTCGACCTTATCCGCATCATCCGCTACCCGGCGGGCCTTGGGTTCGCTAATTGCACCCGATCCGAGGTTCGGCCCGCCCGATCCGCCTATAAACGGGCAATCGGCGTCGGACTCCTTCTTCTCCGCATCATCCGCGACCCTGCGGGTACTGGGTTCGCGTTTTGCCTCCGCTCCGAGATCCTGAAGCTTCGATCCGCCAGTCCTCTTCTTCGCCCCAACTCCATGGACTCCATCGGACATCCCAGCGCCCTCTCCGAGCTTTGAGGATGCCCTAGCTCCGTCGTCCCCACCAGAGCTCCGCCCGGACCACCTCTCGCCCGACTGTTCCGTCAAGCTCGCCTGAGCCCTTCGAAGACGCTTCTCGTCGGCCCACCTGCCGCACCTCCTCCTCTCCACCTGCTGCTGCCACTTATTCTTCTTCTAGCTAGTAAAACTGCTACCTTTACTCCTCTTCTACATCTAACTACTAATGCTACTACTACTTCTACCATTTATTCTTCAGGGTTGTTACAATTGCCACCTGAGCAACTTCACACAAAGACAAAAGACTAAAAGAAAGGAACAAAGGAAAATATAAAACACTTCATAATCAGAGAGGCAATAGGAGTTAACAATGTGAATTAACAATATAATGGACTTCAAATGATAATAGAGCCATAAATATACTTAAAAAAGTTTGCCGACTACAAATTGGTAGATCATCTTGACAAAGAAAAAAAAAAAAAAAGAGTAGAAACTCCACTTAAGGCGAGGAAGGGAAAGCAGATATCGCACTAATATTGTATAGCTAAATTTTATAAACTCCATACTATTAACAAGAAAATATCCATTCTGCAAACATATGCACCACATATCATGTAGGAGAGCACCTACTAGCACACACAAGTTACTAATAGACCACTCCATAGAGCTTCAAACCCTATGCATATATTCAGTCTCTTTTTCTTTCCTAAAACCAGAAACTTTTGTAGTTCTAGTATACTGATAGTACACATCCCACACAACAGCCCAACAAGAACAACTACGATACTAAATCATATCCCTCAAGTTTTAGTATCTAGCATTCATGCTACAGGATCGGAGCAATTGCATCGGTAATATAGGCACTGCTGCATTAACATCAATCGACCCACTCGGTATGTGATCATACTGTTTCCTGCACCCAGGGCACCGCCCATCCTCCTCGAGAATCCTCTTGTGACAAAATAGGCAGAGGCGGAATCCACAAGAACATGGGCAGAAGCTCGAATCAGTCAAATCAAAGTCCTCGCAGCAAATGGGGCAAGACAAAGGCAGAGGCAATATGCCCTTCTCACTAACCGCTCCGCGAAGCCTCCCCATGCTTGAAGCAAAGCCTCCCTGTTTCAATATACTGGGCAAGCTCTGAGGACGGAAAGCATCGTCGGGCCTCCACGCTCCGGGTGCGCCCCACACAGGCTCTGGCTTCAACGGGGGCCGACCTGAAGGAGCACATATGGCGACATGGGAAGCCGTGGGCCCTGTGGTATCCACCGCGACGGTGGCGGTTTGACGGTTTTGGCTGTTGATGGCTGATAGCGCATCTGCGACCGCTTCCCAATTGTCACCATTCCCTCCGTCCTCGTCTTCGAGAAAGTTAATGCTTCTCTGGCTGGACCAGCTGCCGCTGCTCCCACTGTTAGAACCATCGGCGGGACTTCTCTTACGAGACCGATCATCATAGGATCGAGAATTGGGGCTTTGGATCGGGGAATCCAAATCACTACTCATTTCCTGTGGGAGGTCCGATCCGTCCTGCTCCTCCTCTCTCAACCTGATCGCCAAATCACTCTTCACCATTTGCGGGCGGGGCGGAGATGCGGTGGAGGCGGGAGATCCCGCACTTGATGCTTTTCCATCCTTGCTCTTCACTGCACCAAGATCATCAAAAATTACATCAAAAAAGTCAGGAGAAAAAAATAAAAAAACATTTTGCCAAATCGATCATGAAATTTTCGAAACCGAACAGCAAACCTTGAGAGAGCCACTGCTCGCGCCTCGCATCGAGCTTACATTGCTTCAATTTCGCCGAGCGATTGCCCTAAGAACATAAACAACGAATCGATCAAATCAAGAGATAGATCGAACTAACGATCGAACACATCCTCGTAATGAGATGTTGAGTAATCCGATTCTCCTACCTTCTTCTTCTTGGAGATGTCTCGTGGGATCGAAGCATTCGCCGAGGCGCAGTTCGCCATGGCATCGTACCCCATGATCTCCTCCTCTCTCTTCTTCTCTCTCGCACGGTGAAGGAGATGAATAGAAGCCCTAGACGGAAGGGAGAGAGAGCGAACGACCCAAAACGGATGACACGAAAAATTGCCCTCTTTTCGGTTTCCCCCGCTCTTTAATTTTCGGAGTGGACAGCGAAGGTAACCACCGTGTACCTGGAATTCCGAAATTGCCCCTGCTATTTAGTGTTAATCTTACAAGTTACAGGGTTTTTTTTTTAAATAGTTCTTCTAAATTTTAATTAAGAAATATAATCTTTTAATAATAATTATTTAGAAATATATATTTTTTAACTCATCACGCCAAAATCTTACTGATAGATGTTGCATAGTATTACTTAAATAAATACTTCATAGTGTTTATAATAATTTAAAAAATATAAATAGATAAATGCTAAATATAAATAATTTATCAGTTTTATTATAAAATAAAAAATATTAATAAAATTGTGAATTATTTATGTTTTTTTTAGAATGATTTGCTTCTTTCATTCTATTCTACATAACCTCAAACTTGTAACAACGTAGCACTAATGTGATAAACAATAAAATTAAATTCCAAAATAAATTTTTTAAGAGTTAAACCACTAAATATAAATTTTTCACATTTATTATTAAAAAAACCATTTTGCAAATAGCTTGGTGGGTAGTTTAGTGTGTTAAATTGTAGTTGATCATGAAACGAACTCAAACTCCCAAGCAATGTTAGGATAAAATTTGAAAAAACTGCTATTTGTACACTCCTTCGTAGAGATGTATATCTTACAGATCTAAGAATTGATAAAATTTTTTAAAAATTTAGTAAAATAAAAATTTGATAAAACAAATGAATTAATAAAAACACAAAAGATCTATAGATGCAAACTTTATACTTATAAATGAAATGCATGGATAGCATGGTTCTAAACTTTATACTTTCTTTTGCACAAGTGGAATAAAAATCCACGCTCTCTCTTCTCTCAAATTTTCATAGAATTTTTTTTTTTTTTGAGAAAAAGGTAGCACGCTACCTACTTCATTTATTGAAAAAATGAACTAAGCTACAAGAGTGGGGCAGCTAGGACCCCGGATGCGACTAAAAAAAAAAAAAATGTTAAGCAGGGAGAAGTAAATCCCACTCCTTCACTAACAGCTGAAGAAATTGGATAGCTTGCCCAAGGATTCGGTTGGATCTTCTTAAAGATCGAATTGTTCCTAATCTTCCAAGTGGTCCACCAACAGTCTATTAAGTCGGTTAGTCTGTTTCTTTTCATAGATTTTCATAGATTTTACCAACCGTTCCTAGAGCAAGTGGCAAAGGATCTGGTGGTTGGTACCCGAGACCCAAGTTCGAATCCTAATTAATTCACGTTTCTAGCTAAGTTTATTTCTAAATGAAATAAATGAAGCGGGCAACGTGCTATCTCTCTCTAAAAAAAAAGAAATAAAAGATTTTCATAGATTTTCATAGATTTTTTGGACGCATGTTTAAATAGATAATTATCCTTTTAAATTTAATTTAGATGTGAGAAGTAATGAAATTTAATTCTTGTTGATTTAATTAATGGGCCTCTATTTGGTGGCAAGAATTATATGGTAGATCGGGTCAACCTCCAAATTTAGTAATCCAATTATGGGAGGGATCGTTGCTTGTCTCATTACATCAGATTATGTGTCTTCTCTAAACTATTTGATTGATAGGAAGATTCTAGATTATAAGTTGTTGATTGGATTGTTTATTTGTCCCATGTCCGAGGTTTCGATATACAAGATTTTAGATTAGAGTACCGATTCGATGTGGAAGATTCGAGAATAGAGTATCCAACGTAATGCAATTGATTTGCAATGTAAAATCTCATAAGATTCATACGTTTGTTCTGATCCACTACTTTACTTACTTTTTGTATGTTTATATTCGTGGTTTTACGCCAAAAATATATAGAATGCGTGAAAAGAAGCATTGAAATTACTAGCAATTTTCTCAAGATTTTGGACGTTCTTTATAACTGCCTCTTTTGTAATGATGTAAAATCACTTGTGGATATTGTAAAGTAGAATAATATGCTATTGTATATATTATCACTATGGAAGTGTTGTTTGTTGAAAAAAATAAAAAAGCCCACGAATTATCTTCATTTTGGACCGTTGTATTTTCCGGGCATCTCGAGTTTATAAAGCCCACGAATTATCTTAAAAGAGGGAAAAAATAAAAAAGAAAGCCCACGAATTATCTACGCTTCCTTTGCTTACCACTCGTCCGTCTCCTCTCCCGCCCATGCACTCTCTCGCTCCACCCCCGCCCTCTCATTCTTCTTCTTCCTCCCTCTTCCTCTCTCCCTTCGTCCCCCTCCCCTTCTTCTACCGCCCCTTCCGAGATCTAGGGTTTCGGCGCTCGAAAACCCTCGGACCTTCTAATGCGAGGAGGCTCCTCCTCCTCCCCCTTTCTCGCAAGAACCCCTCCGACGTCGCCTCGCCCCTCAAGAACCAGTTCTCCGATGGCGAAGAGGAGGAGGAGGAGGAGGAGGAGGAGGACGACGACGAAGACGACGACGATGGAGAGGCCGCGGAGGAGTACGACGTTGGCGTATTGCTTGACGGATCGGAGGAGGAAGGCGAGGAAAGAGAAGGGGGGAGTGGCGAGCTCGACGTTGCGCCGGGACCATCCCCTCGATCCGAGGAGCATAAATCGCATAGGGTGGAGAGGTTGATCACGGAAGTGAGAGAATTTGGTCAGGAAATAATTGATTTCGAGGAGCTCGCCGGGATTTATGATTTCCCCGTTGATAAATTCCAGGTACATTTCCAATTACTTTTGATTTGCGATGGTTCTTTTAGGAATAGTTCGTTGAGAATATAATTTTAATTATATTTTTTATTGCAGTTATCAGTGTGTCTTGAATAATGGCATAGTTCAATAGAAAGATTGGCAAATTTTATTGTATAGTCCCTCAAGAAATATATCAATCATCTTTGCCTCTTTCATTTTTTCTTTTCCAATAATTCATCTATCATTCCTATCATGGTTCTCGAGTTGGAGCCAAGAGAGCATAATGTTTAATTATAATTATAATTCTTAGGGAAGGAAGACCGGACTTCGAGTTCTCGATTGCCTTGATTCGACAATCATATTTAGAATGCTGTAGGTTGTGTGTAATAGTTTGCGGACTTTCAAGATCGCTTACTAAAATAATTGTGCTGGAAACCTTTTCTTGTTCTTCTTTAATTTGTTCAAATGACTGTTAATATGTAAAACAAGGACTATTTTCACCAAGTGAGGCTCATCCTTTTCTTTTCCTCTGAACCCTTCCTGCGTTCTTGTGTAGCGGTTGGCAATCCAAGCTTTTCTAAGAGGCTCATCTGTTGTAGTTTCTGCACCGACGAGCAGTGGGAAGACTCTAATTGCAGAAGCTGCAGCAGTAGCTACTGTTGCTAGAGGAAGGCGGCTTTTCTACACGACACCCTTGAAGGCTTTGTCAAATCAGAAGTTCCGTGATTTCAGGTATGGCAAAAAAAAAAAAGAAGAATCAAGGGCGACAAAGGGGCGCAACCTTTGGTGTTAGTTGAGGAAAAAAAAAAGAAGCAAAGACAAGAAAAAAGGACCAAAGGAGCCATACTTTGTTGTTTCAACATATGCCCATTTGCTTTCTCCATATGTATTCCTTACTATTACTTTTTACCAGTAGTTCAGTAGGTCTTTGACCAAAGTAATGGCTTGAAAATGGTAAGAGATTTCAACAATTAATTGATTTTTCTGCAATCACTTCAGGAGGACTTTTGGCGAACGTAATGTTGGCCTTCTAACCGGAGATTCTGCAGTCAACAAAGATGCACCAATACTTATAATGACTACAGAGATTTTGCGCAACATGCTCTATCAAAGGTAGATCGCAGAGTATGTATTTACTTGGTGCTCTGTGTGGTTGATACAGGATCCACTTTTATCGCAATAACAGAAAATAAAGAAGTCTAACTAGAACTGTTATGCAGCAAATTATTTTAATAGTTTTTTTTTTTAATTTTAATCACGCTGTGAAACAGCTTTAGACAACACTAGGACTTGATTTATCCTCCTTTAATTTTTTTTCTTCTGTTTGAAAGAATCTTTGCACAGGCAATATAAAAAATACTTGATAAATGCTGCCAATACAATTTCCTCTATTTTCGTTGCTCTGAAAATCAATGTTTTAGGCTCATAAGTGTTTACTATGAAGATTTCAATTATAAAGTTACTTTGTTAAATCATATAACATGGCTTGTTTTTGAATGAAGTGCATATGCTTTTTGATCAGTTATCATTTTAGATTTGATTGCTCACATCTGCTTGTTCTGCAGTGTTGGTATGGTTTCTTCTGAGAGTAGATTGTTTCATGTTGATGTGATTGTTTTGGATGAAGTACATTACCTCAGTGACATATCTCGTGGCACAGTATGGGAAGAGATTGTATGTTACTATAATCCTCTACTGTCATTATCTCACTATTATTGATTCTTGTTTTAGACTAACTAATCTTTTTATCAAATTGTTTAGGTCATATACTGCCCGAATGAAGTCCAGCTTATTTGTCTATCCGCAACGGTTGCAAATCCTGATGAACTGGCTGGTTGGATAGGGCAGGTAGTTGGATTAATTTTAAATACTTTTATGAAGCAATATCAGCAAATGATGTCTCTCCTCATCGTCATCACCTTGGTGGTTCATTTTATAATACAGCTTTATTATGGAATATATAAACTTTGGTACTTTCTTCTAAACTTTCTTTTATAATCTGAGAACATTATAATATGCTTGTTAGTTAATATAAAGATTAGGTGTACCTGTCCTTATGGTGAGCTATTTATAAGACATGAAACTATAGTCAGCTATGAACTGTGTGGTAACACTATTTCTTCATTTTTACACGAGATAGCAGCCAGGATTTTGTCTTTTTGTACTTTAATATACCAGAGTTTTGGCTTTATGTACTTTAATTCATACATTTCTTTTGGTGCTTCTTGGTATAAGCTGATTATAGGTTTTTCACTTGGGTATCAGATCCATGGTAAAACAGAGTTGGTGACATCCACCAAACGACCAGTTCCACTTATCTGGCACTTCTCATTAAAGAATTCGCTATATCCACTTCTTGATGAAAAAGGAAAGAAAATGAATAGGTATTTTCTTTCATCTTTCTAAGTTTGTTTGGTACACTAAAATGATTTTTAGATACATGAAACCGCATTGAATTTTAGTTCGTTAATTGCATACATCATGTATCTTTCGGACTTGCACTTATCATGCGGGCTTAAACAGCTATTAAATGCACTGTGTAAAGACAGGTTATTTTCCACTGCGCATTTGGTCTTGATCTGATTACTTGCATATTTATATGTTTCCCCCACTATTGAAGTTGGGAATTACATGATCTTATGTTTAATTTCTGGTTTCTTTTGTTGAACGTGAATTTCTGTATCCTATGGAGAAACTGATTGGTAATATTTTCGACTATCCAAAAATGTGTTTGGCAGCGGATATGGATTTTCCTAGCCTCGAGTTTTGGTTACAACAGTAACATGTTCTCTTTTTCATTAACAAAATGGAATTCCTAATGTCCTGACAGCAAATAAAATGCTTGAGTTTGAGATACTATAGACTTCTAAGTAATTTCCTTCTGCCAGATTTTGTAGGAAACTTGATTTGTTTGATCTATCAATTTTTGTGCATTGGATGACTTAGTCTATCATGCAAACAACAAAATGTTCTGTGTTACTATGAGTGTTGCCTTAATGCTTTGTTGACATGTTGGTAGGGTTAGGCAATAAAGAAGTCCCACTTAATACATCAGTTTCTGTAAAAACCTATGCCAGCATTCTATTTGGTGTCATTCATTATATTTACATCAAACTGATCCTTTTGCTTCTTTTCAACCACCTTTTATATGCTGCAGCATTCATAGTAAACATTTCCTCTTGGATGTAGCAATTTAATTGTGCGTTGTCTTATTGTGACTCCTAGTTTCTTATTTTGCTAATAATTGTTTATGGAGTCTGTGGTTTAATATTTGTTTTTGGTATATAGCAGATCAGGCATATTGTAAGAAGATCATCTTATTGGTTAACTTGGAGTAATTTAAATAGTATGTATATCTTCTCTCATCTCAGTTAGAAAGGAACCTACCTAATAATTTCTGTTTATGTTGATATAGGAAGTTGTCAGTTGATTATTTGCAACTTGCTTCTTCAAGAAATGAATCATATGATGAGAAAGGAAGAAGGAGGTTTAGAATGGGTAAATCTGAGCAAGGCTTCAATGGCACCTTTCGCCTATCTAGACAGGCACAATTGTCAAAGAATGACATTAATACTATACGCCGTTCACAAGTATGATCCATTTTCCTTGAAGCTTTTCTTGTCTGATCTTTTATTTAACAGAATTTTCCAATCTTTGGAAAAACAATGTTAATATGCAAAGATCGCTAAGAACGTTTCTTTTTGATCATGTAATTCAGGTTCCTCAAATACGTGATACTCTATCGCATCTTAGGGCCAAGGATATGCTTCCAGCTATTTGGTTTATATTCAGCAGGAGAGGATGTGATGCTGCTGTTCAATACCTTGAGGATTGCAAGCTTTTAAATGAGTGTGAGGTTGGTGAAGTTGAACTCGAACTTAAGAGGTTTCGTATGCTGTATCCTGATGCTGTTAGAGAAGTTTCTGTGAAAGGCCTTTTGCATGGAGTTGCTGCACATCACGCTGGTTGCTTACCACTATGGAAGTCATTCATCGAAGAACTGTTTCAGCGTGGCCTTGTTAAAGTTGTCTTTGCGACTGAAACACTCGCTGCTGGGATTAATATGCCTGCAAGGACAGCTATAATTTCTTCTCTTAGCAAGAGAGCTGAAGCTGGACGCACACTTTTAAGCCCAAATGAACTGTTTCAGATGGCAGGGCGGGCTGGAAGAAGAGGTATTGATAAGGTCGGGCATGCAGTTCTCCTTCAGACTCCATATGAAGGAGCCGAAGAGTGCTGCGAGCTTCTCTTTTCAGGGCTTGAACCACTTGTTTCACAATTTACTGCTTCATATGGAATGGTTTTGAATCTCCTTGCTGTATGTATTGTATTATTTTAAATTTTTCTTCAGGATTCAACCTGTTACTTGGCTTTTGTATAATATGCTAAACTATGTTACGCAGGGTTCAAAGCTTACTCATAAATTGAAAGAGCAAGGTGGAGTGAAGGCTTTGCATTCTGGAAGAACACTTGAAGAAGCTCGAAAATTAGTGGAGCAAAGCTTTGGAAATTATGTTGGCAGCAATGTCATGCTTGCTGCCAAAGAAGAGCTTACAAAAATAAAATATGAAATTGAATTTCTTTCTTCGGAAATTACGGATGATTCCATTGACAGGAAATGCCAAGAGCAGTTATCACAGCAAGAATACTCTGAGATTTCTGTTCTGCAGGATGAAATAAGAGTAACATTTTCTATATCCACTTTGCTACGTTATATTTTAAATGGTCAATTTTATCAATCAATTGGTTGTTTATTTTTCTTTATAAAATGGTAATGCACATGTACTGCTGTTAAGTATTTTCCCCATATGTTTCACCTTTGGATGTATTTAACAGTTAATCTTGCAAAAGAATTTAGTGACACCTGTAAATTTTCAATATCCCTGCACTGTATTTTTGCAGGTGGAGAAGCGATTGCGGACTGAACTCAGAAGAAAGATGGAACTAGAGAGAATGACTGCATGGAAGCCACTGTTGGAAGAGTTTGAAAGAGGCCACCTTCCATTCATGTGTTTGCAGTACAAAGATAAAGAAGCAGTTCAACATGTTATCCCTGCTGTTTTTATTGGACAGTTCAACTCCTTTTCTGCTCCAAAGATAATGGAAGCGGTGAGTCAATATGCATTTCCTAGTACAGTGTATCCATAGTCTTGATAAAAGAGTTTGATGATGTTAATTTGCCTGGTTCGGCTGGACTACCAAACTTCGATGTCGCGGTTGCCTGTTAATTATCTTAACTTGTTGGGGAGTTTCAACATGTGATAGTTCTTTTAGCATTTCTTGTCCCTTTAAAGTTAGTGTTAGCGTAGCTATCAGGTGAATACTTTCTATATTTTGAGTTTTAAAATAGTCATTTTTGGTGCTATATGTCTGTTTGGCCTGGCTTGTAGGACAACTTTTCTTCAAGAAACAGAAGCAGAGTCAGTGAAAAAGTTTTCCGAGATCAATTAGTATGCAGAATCTCATGTTGGGCCAAATAGGACCTAATTAGTATGCAGCTGCGCCAAGGCAAATTGTGATTGAGCTTATAATCTGGTGATGTGCATAAATCTGTTACTAAAACAAATTTTGCCACAATGTTTTGTTTCTATATATAGTTATATATTTTGAAGCATTAAATATTTATGAAAAAAGTATAAAGATTTGGAAACATCCTGAAATCGTGTTTATTCCTCAAGAAGCCTAGAAGCTAGTAATAATCAAGCAAGGACATAAAAGCCACCATAAAAACCTAGTATGTTTATTTGAAAATAACAACAAAAATAATCAGTAAGTTCATACGACCTCCTACTGCTAGTCAAAGTACTAGTTGTAAAGAGAATCACCTTTATATACTTCAGTTTGATTATAAGGCTCCATCTCTCTTGAGGTTTAGCTGAATAAGATAATGAGAAAATCTCTTTCTTGAATATCACAATAATTGCTTAAAAAGAGCTTTCTAAGAATTTTTGAAGATCTTTTAACACTACATTTATTCACCAATCTGCTGAATTATTCACTTCTTTGTTCACTATAATAGTGAGCTCGTCCATGTTTAGAAGCTGTTCAGAGAGCTAAGCATTTCTACTGGAATTTTAATTCACAGACATTAATATTTCTGTTTCCTCAAAATTTTTCAAACGAATTTCATCAATAATAGTCACTAAATATGAATTTCTGTGTGTGATTTTGTTTCTTTTGAGTATCAATCGCCCTTTTCCTCTCTCTTAGCGTAAACAATTTTTGATTTTTGCAGCTCGGTGTAGATTCTTCTGTACCTGATAAATTGGAGTTCGATTCTGGAGACGTAGAGGATAGATATTGCAGGCCAACTTATTACGTGGCTCTAAGTTCGGACAACTCATGGTATATCTTTACAGAAAAATGGGTTAAAATGGTTTATAGGACAGGTCTACCCACAGCCTCTTTGGTTGAGGGTGATCCGTTACCTAGAGAAGCTTTGAAGCAGCTTTTAATGAAGGAAGAACTGCAATGGGAAAGGCTTGCAGGTTCTGAGTTTGGGTCCTTATGGTGTGCAGAAGGATCTCTTGATACATGGTCTTGGAGTCTTAATGTTCCAGTACTAAGCAGCCTTTCAGAAGATGATGAGGTTAGGCTTCTATCTTCATGATGATCTAATAATGTGTTGCATTAAAATAACTGTTTTTCTATAACTGATTGATTATCTAAGAATTAACTTTTTCATATACAGAATCATAGTTTTGAAAGAAATGAGGTTTCCTTTAGTCTAGGTGGAAGGCACCATACCTGGTGCCTTGGGCCTAGGTGTTTGAGGCATGCCTTTTCAAATTATGTTTGTGATATTTTGGTAGGGCCCAAGGAGGATAAGTTTTTTCTTTCAATAAGCCTTTTTCTATAAAATTTACATTAGGATAAAATATTGGAAGTTAATCTGTCACTCTTAATTTACCCATGATAGTGTTTCGTAAATATGATCGATATTGCTAGAAATTAGCCTTCACAATTATGCTGATATCTGAAAGCAGTCTTTTAAGTTCATTTTCTTGAAAGCAGTGATTACAACTGGAATTTATATAACAGTTTTCCGAAACTATATATTTGCAATCAATACATATCATCATGTTTTACTGTTTCCAGGTGAGATATTTGTCCCAAGCATACCAAGATGCTGTAGAAAGCTACAAGGAGCAAAGGAGAAAGGTTTCACGGTTGAAGAAAAAGATCACAAATACTAAAGGGTTTAAAGAATTTAAAAAGATTATTGATATGAGAAATTTCACGAAGGAGAAGATTGAACGCTTGGAAGCTAGATCCCGTCGTTTAACTAGAAGGTTAGAGCAAATTGAACCTACTGGTTGGAGAGAATTTCTTCAGGTATAGCACTCTTCTTCTTTTGTTGCTTCATTGCCATCCACATTTATACTATTTATAATCCTGTAGGAGAAACAATAGCAGTTATTTCTATTCAATTAATCTTGCAGCATTCTACATGTGGATATATGTTTTGATCGAACCTTATAAACTATGCAATTGTCACTAGCACGCATGCATCTATGTATTATTACAGTCACATGAATGTATGATAGATTCTACATGCATCTACTATTGTCAGGAATTCTATTTACTGCTATATTTTATTGTTTCCTTTTGTGTGCATTTGTTTCTCATATTTTATTCTGCGCCACTTAGAAGACTTATCAGTTTTAGTCTTATGGTTTTATGCACCAGATCAGCAAAGTAATACAAGAAGCCCGAGCTCTAGATATCAACACCCATGTTATATACCCTCTGGGAGAAACAGCTGCAGCAATCCGGGGAGAAAATGAACTTTGGCTCGCTATGATTCTTAGAAATAAAGTTCTCTTAGAATTAAAACCAGCACAACTTGCAGCAGTATGTGGAAGTTTGGTCTCAGAAGGAATTAAACTTCGGCCTTGGAAATCTAATAGGTACATGTTTGTGCCAAACACAAGTTTTCTGCATCTTTCTTGCTGATAAATCATATTATCTGCTAATCTTAGGTTTGCTTTGTCATTTTGTTTTATGTCTTGGACACTTTATTGATTCTATGTGACGTGCACTTTAGCCTGGTAAAACATGGCCTCAAAGTGCTGGTAAAACCATATCATTCACTGTTGATAACTTATGGAAGAGTAAGAGGTAAAATATGATGAATCACCCCCACATTGTTGTTGCTGAGAGAAAAGAAATCTTGGGTAACGATGATAATGATGCCAATTTTTTATTAAGAAAGATTGGAGAGCTTTAATGTATCTTTGGAAGTCATCAAGTGTTTGGAGATTGTTTACATATGATGTGCTTTGTGATATGAGTACAGAATGAAGATGTTTGTTACACTGACAGGATATGAATTAAGCTGTGTTCCATGAGGAACTTATAAAATAAGCAAACATAAAGCATTTGCTGGGGTAGACTCAATCTTTTTTTAGTTATTATATTGCTACATATTACAGGTGCAGATTAAAATTGCCTTAGAGCTGCACAACTTCTAGGACATGAAAACATAATAACTCTTGCAACCCGAACTACGAATGAATATGGTTCCATCACTATGGTGATGCTTTTAGTAACTTCCCATCTAAGTTAAGAGGCATGAGGTGCCATTCTGGAACAAAACTATTTCCTTGTAATCTTTAATGCTTGTAGTACCACATGATAATAGAGTAGGTTATCTTTTTCGGAATATCTTAGTTACCAGGTTAGAGCTATAAATTTATCCCACACCCTTCACAGGATTCTATTCACTAGAAACACCAAATAAGGAATGACTTCACAGTCTAGTCTCGGGGCTGCCTGCCATAGTTATCAGATGTCAAGAGTTGAATGCACTATTGTTTTTAATAGGAAGCATATTACTACTAATGATGCATTTGAAGTTATTTTAAAACTACTTGTTGGATGTTGCTTGCAAAAATTTCAAGAATATCTGGCGAACCCATTATTCATTGAGCAATATGTTTGAGCTGATCCAGCTCCATACTTGCAGCTATATATATGAACCATCCCCTGTTGTAATTGATGTTGTAAACCATTTAGAGGAGCAAAGGAACTCTCTTATACAAATCCAAGAGAAATATGGGGTAAAGGTTAGTAGATAGTTTCTGTCCTTCCTGTTTGCTTTCAGCTTAGCTGTCAATGTCGTTAGTAACAATGTTTCTGATTTTACTTTTAAAGATATCCTGCGAATTAGATAGCCAATTCTCTGGAATGGTTGAGGCTTGGGCCTCTGGTTTGACTTGGAGGGAGATAATGATGGACTGTGCGATGGATGAAGGAGACTTCGCGCGACTTCTACGGCGGACGATCGATCTATTGGCTCAGGTGTGTGCTGAAGATTACTGCATTCTTTTCAGAATTCTGACAATATTTTTGGATATAACCAAATAATATTGGAAATTTTTTTAATATCATTAATGCTCACTATTCTGCATGATGTGATCCAGATTCCAAAGTTGCCAGACATTGATCCGCTTGTCCAGAGAAATGCACTACTTGCGTCAAATGTAATGGACCGCACACCCATAAGTGAGCTTGCTGGATGAAGTATCTAAGGTGAAGTTTACATTGTTTAATGCAAATTATTTATAATCTGTATATGTTGTAATTTATTCATTTTTTTCCGCATTTCAAATTTATATGTTTTCCACGATGAGCAATCTTGATGTAGGCAATAGCAAGGTTCTTCCTATTTCCTTTTCAATTTTGACTTCATGGCTGCTTATGCGAGTTACTGAAAATCTCATACTAGTATTCTGATAGATAAATTTCCGGCTTAGCAGCTGCTAATTGCCATTAGTATTAGCTTACTGTTTATGGAAGTGAAAACATATTGGAAATGCACTGGACTTCTAATGTGGTGTTTTAGGAAGGGTAAAATTCAAATACCACTCATGTGATTTCGCACTTTCTCACTTTAGTACCCTATAGTTTAAAGTGTATTAATTTAGTATGCTGTGGTTTTTTTTTTTTTTTTTCGTCAATCCTTCCGTTAACTTCTCGTTAAATCATATACAAAAAATTTTAGATACCTCACCTATAGTTTATCGAATATTTACTTTAGTACCCTTTAGTTTTAACTTTGTCATTGGTTTAACGAAAAAAATTAGTGAAGTGGATAATGAAAAGAGAAAAATAAAATCACACGGTACGAAAGTGATATACTTTAAACCACAAGGTATTAAAATGAGAAAATGCGAAATCACAGGGATGGTATTTAAAGTTTTTTTCTTTTAGGAATGGATGGGAACGAAAGGCAATGATATTTAGTTTCTTCCCTATGGTTCAGCAATAAGATTTTGTGCTATAAGGAGATTGATTTTTTTCTAACTGTAGGTTTACCAACATTCACCTAGTTACATGGAAACATATGGTGATAAGAAAGATTTACTTCTCCACTTTAGAAATCTTGTTACTCCACGAATGCAGAGAATGTTTTGAAGCTTGAAATTTTAGGGTAACATGGCCGTGCTAGCAATATCCTATCCTGGAGTCAATTAACTATCTCATGCCATTTTCTTATTGGTCATAAAAAAAATAAGCTTCACCAAGGCAGCATTTGGCTTGTTGGATTCAATTGAAGACTAGTGAAAACTGAAGGAAAATTGAAGCCGATAGTGGACATGCACGTAGCGAAGCTTAAAATTTGTCAGAAAAAAATTGTGGCCAAGAAGAAACATCCGAGAGTTTTGTAATCTTAGTCCTGTGCTGGTCGTTTTCCTGCATTTCTTTGCCTATTTGAACGTTGCTCTAGCTCCCCCTGGATTATGTTTATCTTTTAAATGCTTACTTGGTCAATGTCCGTGAAGAAATAAATGATGCAGCTAAGACAGTAAGGTGACTCTGCCAAGTCATCTAGATCATATTTTAATGCAGTCCGAAGGAGAGGAAGAAACACTGGTGAGTGTTCTTATTTGTCCAACTGTTTCATTTGGGTCTATCTGTTTCGTTATTTGTGTGTAGAGAAAGTAATGCCTTACTGCGTTATTTACCAATTGGAACTCGGAAAGTCTTGGAGATATAAGCAGTCTTAGTTTTAAGAAAAATATATTAGTTGTACACCTCAAAAGTGGGTGTTGATCTTATACTTCCCATCCTACATATATCTTGCTGAAATTTCAATATATATTTTTTTAAAGAAGAAATGAAGAAATTAATTGACCTTTGGATGAAAAGGGTATAAAATTTACATAGGTAGTGTTGCTCATTATATTTTATGTAAACCCCGGTGATTCATATTGGGTAGCAAGCTGCTGAGCCTAGGTGGATAAATTTAGGGTAGTATTAGTTGCTGTTGGATTGAGATATTTTGGGTGAGTGGTTTTGGTTCATCAGATTACTGTATATTACATTATAATTAATTAAACTGTGAAAATGAACGGTTGAAAGGGCCCAAGGTGGGAAATTCGAGTTCGAAGGCTAGTGTCTGTAGGAAAGGAAGTCGAATTGAGTATAAATTAGCGAGGTGCCAGTTAAGGTGTCCTCCGAAATTTTATCAGTTGGGAAATTAACCTAAGACCAATTTTATCAGTTGGGAAATTAATCTAAGGCTTCGTTTGGGATTGCGGGGAGACTGCGTTACGTGTGGTGAGAAACGACGATGGAAAAATACTCTATTTGTTTCCGTACGTAATATTGTGTTCCGCATATCGCGAGCTGTTTGTTTTCGTACGTAATATTGTGTTCCGCATATCGCGATGAGTCGGTTACGATATATTTTCTGCGGTCCCACCGGAGAACGTAGAAGCATATCTCTATATGCTTTTTCCTCAACTCCATTTTATCTAATAGCGTTAGATAGAACTCAATACCAAACTAAGCCTATGACCAACTTAGAAAAGTAGTAATCTAGTATTTGCTATATCAGCTATGCCTTACACGAAACAGCTTTAGAGTTGCGCACGTATTGCCCCATGATCAATTAACGGACGAGGTGGTTAGGAACCAAATCCCTTCTTTTGATATTTAGAGGTATGCAAAGAATAACACATTTATGCTGCGAGCTTTATGCAAGCCTTCACCATATCATGGAAATGAAGCAGTGTTTGCACGCTCTGTCAAAAATTATATTGCACAGTAAAAAAAAAAAGAAGAAAAAGAACAAATTCAATCCACAAATTTTACAGAGAAAGAATGCAGCGTCATACTGTATGTACTTAATTTACACATTTATCAAGAATCTACCAAAAACAATCTCCACCTTCCCTCTTCCTCTGAATTTACAGATTTACCCCTCCTCGTCGCTTGAGTCGGATGGTGAATTTTCCGACATGAAATGCGGTGGCAAGTTCGGAAACCTCGCCATGATTCTCCGTGCACTATCTGAACCCTCCGGCATAGCCGTCCCCTTCGCCGAACCCTCTGGGGATGCCGTCCCCTTTGCTGACGCTGTTGCTACCTGCGGCGGTTTTTTCTGTTGCAGACTCCTTGCTATATCGACGCAGGCCTGATCCACCATCCCTAAGAAGTCCCTCACTATCACAAACAGCTGCAGCGGCGGAGCGGATTTGTCCTTCGCCGCCCCTGCCTGGTAGTATTCTGTCGTCCGCTTTACAAGCTCCAAAATCCTCTCCTGCTCCCCTTTCACTGTCACGATCTCTCCGTCTGCCGCCTCTACAAAGCCTCTCATCTCCTTAACAAACCCATCGCTAATGCTGCATGTGCTCAAGAACTTCTTGATCTCCGCCACCCGCCCTGCGAGTGTGCCGCATGTACCAATGAGTGCGTCGTAGTCAATACCTGCAGCCTTCTTCACGCTGGCGAACTCTGTGCTCAGGCCTCCGACTACAGGGAGCCCTAGCTTCATGTACTCTCTCTCCCTTTCTTCCTTTCTCGCAGCTGCTGTGCTGCTGTCGTCGCCCTTTCTAATGCTGCTTCCGGATCGCCGGAGGCTGTAGTTGCGGTTGACGACACAGTGCTTGCCCTCTGACCGCACAACTTCCTCGACAACGAAGTGGAGCAGTGTGGTGCTCCCGTCGGTGCTCTTCACATCCGACAGCTTGCACAGCGCGGTCAGGTTGAAGGCCTGTGCGTTCCCACGTGCTGTTCCGGCATTCATACGATTTCCAGCCTTAAGCACAGCCTCAAGGAGCTTCAAGAAAAGCCCGCGTGTCCTCAGCTCCTTGCATGCTGATTCCAGTGTCTCGAGCGACCGCTTTAGGTGTGCGATCTCGGTCCCGTAGTTGGATTTGAAGAGCATGGCATAGATGCGGGTGAAGGGGGAGGGGACAGCCCGGAGGAGGTGGAAGAGGAAGGACTCAGCATCGGCGAGTTTGGACGGGTCGCCATCGAACTCTCTGACTGTGGACTCTTCCTCCTTCGTCGGGGCGAGGCGTGAGAGCTTCTCTAATGTTTCGAGGCTGAGACCACGGCCTTCGAGAAGAGCATCCAGGATTTCCTGGCGGTTGACGGCCAGCGAGCGGAGGACAATAGCAATGTTCTGTGACTTGCGGGGATCGAGAAGGCAGATTTGAGTGGCGGTGGCGGCAGCAGCATTGGAGGCTGACGAGGCGGGATTCGAAGAGCCGGCCCCATTTTGGGGTTTCCGGTTGGCGACTAAGGTGCCGAAGAGGGCCTCCATGATGTCCTCATCAAACCTGTGATGATCGGGGAATAGTATGAGAGTACGTACAAAAACATTTTGAACAGTAGTAGGAGACGACAATTAGGCCTGGCGATAGAATGAACACGAGAATAGCGACCTTCACTTTACCATGTTAATATTGCTCAGATAATTATCAACACGGGACCCAACAAATGTCCCCTACTTTCGAAAGCTGATAAAAATGAACTTTCGAAAGGCAAAAAAATCATTTGCTAGAACCTACTAGACGAATTACAGACCAAACATCTAATTATTTTCCATTGGGTAGGCCCTGAATCAACAAAATCATCCAGAGACGAAGCAAAATGCTTGAAAATGTTGTTCTCCTTTCTACCATTTTAGTTTACTATGAAACCTTATAGAAAAGAGAAAATATAAAGTAAACACCCTAAAGAGTAACACATACTCCTTTTAGCACATATAAACCGAGGATCCCCTTTAGTTGTAATTTTCTTCTTTTTTATTCGGAACCCAATGATGGTGCCTATTGTTAGGTGACTGAGATCGTTTGACCCGGTTGGAGAAGACGATTGAAATAGTCGCACCAATTTTTTAAATTATTATAATCTTTGGCAGCATCCCTCCAATAAAAGATCCATGTAGACCTTAAAAAAAACTCATTGTTTCTCTCCACAGTAAGATGATAAGGATTATAAAGTTCTTTATTTCAGGACCAGGCCAAACTGCAGAAAAATTCTTCAAGAAAAGCTAAAAAAAAAAAAAAGTTGATCTGTCTTGTCCTTATGATCTAAATCATGAAAATCAACTTATATTCTTCACAAACCTCGAAAAAAATTTTATTCCATAGACTATATTGAATTGCAAGATGAATAAATGGCATTTCAATTCTCTCATATATAATCTTCCATGAGGTGTTTCTTTTTCTTATTATTATTTTTTATCCGGCTAACTAAGCTCTAAAGTCCTCTTATCCGAGTATTTCCTGATAACGTGACACGCCAATTTTGGGCGCTGGGTCATGAACTCATGATATAATTTGTATGTCGCCGCTCCTCTCACACTCATCTCGTGTTAGGTTTCGTTCCATGGCATTTTAAGTATCACGAGGGAAATAATATCATTCTACTATGAAAGGTATTTTTGACCATGTAAATTCAATTTGGGTATTAGTGTATATGATTTTTATTGAAAAATAATTATTTCAATTTTAGTAATGAAGTCTGACTATTATACTCTATTGAGTGTAGGATTTTTTGTACTTATTGATTTGCAGTTTTTATTTTTTATTTTTTTTACCATTCTCAGTCGTTAGATTATATTATTTAACCAACTACTGACTCAATTCTAGTAATGAAGTCTGACTATTATTTTAATTTCAGTAATGAAGTCAGACTATTATACCCTAATAAGTGTAGAATTTTTTGTACTCGTTGGTTTGCAGTTTTTATTATTATTATTTTTTACCATTCTCACTGGTTAGATTATATTATTTAACCAACCATTGACTCAATTCTAAAAAATCACTACCATTCTAATAGGAGATCGCTATTATCCTAATCAAACACTTTGCGCATTAATTAAATTTAATTAATAATAATTTGATAAGAAAGGAATGAGAAATGATTAGGACAGCGCACCTGAAGGAGCCGTCGGTGATCCGGTCCCACACCATTGAATGATCCGCGTTCGCCGGGTTCACCTTATCCCAGTGCAGCGGCTTCAGCTTCTTCTGCGGCGCCCCCGCTCCCGCCCCCGGCCCTGGCGGAGCCGGTGGCCTACTACTAGAAGATGACGCCCCGGCCCCTCTAAGCGGCGGCGGAGGCGGCGCCGCCGCCGCCGCGTTCTTGCTCGCCCCTGATGGTGGCCGCGGCGGCGGAGGCGGTGGCGGAGCCCTAGCCCCTGGTGGCGGTGGCACCCCCGTAGGCGGAGCCCTAGGCCCCGGAGGTGGCGGGGGCGGCGGCGTTGGCGCCCTAGCCCCCGGAGGAAGTGGAAGCACCGGAGGCGGCGGCGGTGGNCACACCATTGAATGATCCGCGTTCGCCGGGTTCACCTTATCCCAGTGCAGCGGCTTCAGCTTCTTCTGCGGCGCCCCCGCTCCCGCCCCCGGCCCCGGCGGAACCGGGCGCGGGGAAGAGGACGAAGCTCGTCCCCGAGTGGCTCAACAACCCCCTCTGGTCCTCGCCGCCGCCCTCCGGAGAGGCGGTGGCGGCGGCGCAGCCGCCGGAGCTGACCTTCCGGGAGGCTGCGGAAGTGGTGGCGATGGCGGAGGAACCACGGAATTGGCGACCCCCGGCGGTGGTGGCGCGGAGCTCGATGTTCGCTCCGACGACGACGAGCGGGCATGCGGCGGCGGCGGCGGCGGCGGCGTCGCCGTCGAGATCGATGAGGTCGAGCTCCGATTCGACGCCGCCAACTCTTGGTGGAAGATCGCCGAGGACGAGTTGAGCGAGCCGGGCGGGATCAGCGGCATCTCCTGATCCCGCACGCGGCGCCGCCGCCTCTCGTCTCGCTCCCCGGCACCCTCCTCTCCCCCAGCTCTCCCCGCTCCCGATGGATCCGAAACCCTAGCGCAGTGCGGGCACCTCTTCGGGTCCTCCCTCTGGAACTCCCTCCAGTAGATCGCGTCGAGCCCGCTCTCGTCCATGATCACGCCCTTGTGCGCGGGGCTCCCCCTCGGCCGCTCCCGCTCCACCCGCGAGCCCTTCTTCGCGAAGGGGTTCTCCCGCGGCCTCACCTCCTTCTTCCTCGCCGTGCACCGGTAGAACGCGAAGAAAGCGATCGCTGAGAGGGCGAAGCTGCTCGCCGCGGTGGCGACCACCGCCTTCGTCACGTCCTTGTCCTTGTGCGTCGGCGCCGGCGGCGGCGCCGATATCGGAGGTTGCGCCGGCGATATCGTCGGAGGCGGAGGCGGCGGCGGCGGCGGTGGGGGGTTTTTGAACGCCGGGGTAGAGATGGCGGGGAAGAAGGTTTGGATATTCGATTGAGCCGCGGTGAAGCATAGGGAGTAGGAAGAGAAGATGAGGAGAGCGAGAAGAAGCCATGGACGAGCTCCGATCGCCGAAGCCATGGAGAAGAAGAGTCGGGGGAAAATGAATTCCGCGAAGAAGCCAACGACAAAGTGAGAACGGGGGAATAGGGTTTTGGGGCGAAAATATTTTTATTTGTGTTATTAATTTGATTTGTTCGCCGCTTTGATTCGGTTGTGTGTTGTATTGTTTTCGTTTCCCACCGTCTCTCTCCTTCGCCCTGACGGGTTCAAAGCGGGACGAGCGCGGTAACTTTGCCGCTGATGAGCCTGGTGGGGCCCACTCCTCGCTTCTAAAATGACGAAAATACCCTAACCGTGTGGACCTATTTGTTAAATAAGGGTGGGGTTGGCGCGGGACTTTTTCGGTCAAAATGGATTGCCGCACGCTCCGTGCAGGTTCCGGATTTTTTGTATTCATTGTTCGGCTCAACCACCCAAAAGAAATCCAATGAATTGCATTTGCATCCAAAATTTTGTGATTTTTTAAACTATAATTAATTATTTAGTAGAGGGAGTCAACACCGGCCTAGATGTTTGGTGGGAACTATTTGTTAATATCTTGTTAATGTATCTTATATCATATATATAATAATTACAACCATGTAGAAACAAGCTTTGATGCAAAGCAAAGGTAAGATTATGCGCCGATTCTTATCAAAGCAATCACATCCAATCTGATTAAACTTATTTATCAATAATAATTGAATTTAATCCGTAACCCGTCTATTTTGAAAAAGTGAAAATTACCGTGAATATAAGATAGCACATCGTCACTTTTTGTAGGCATTAATTAGCATTCCTCCTAAGTACTCTAACACCGTCAACGTGAGATTATTGGTTGGGTACGTTAAATTGTACCCCGAAAAAGGATAGTACCGTACTTAGTCTATTATTAGTCAGAATAAATTAAATGTTCTATTAATTGAACTTTAAACAAAATTAACAATTAATTGAACTTTAAACAAATAATAATAATTCTTAAGAAATTTCAGTCATTTCTCCTTACATTCATGCAGGAGGTAGGTCGAGTTTTACCGTCACGTCGAATGTATTATTGACTTGTACGTAAAATAGTGTATGTATATGTGTGATAAGCTACCGCGTAAACATTTGGCGATAAATGTCTACTCTTTGTATTAATTCATTTTACCCCTTCCCTAATTTGATTCCGACACTATAGAGAATAACCTTATTATTAAGAGCTTTACTCCACTGGGCTAAACTTTTTGTTTGAAATAATGAATAAAATTACGTTACATGTAGTGAAAAGGTATGGAAAAAAAAAACATTTACTTTTGCACATGATTGCACGTTCTTCATAATATGACAATGACGATTCTACTGAAAAATACAAAAGCATAACATTATAAACTTTCGCTCTAAATTGGCCGTCGGCTGGATTTTCTTTTGTTCATCCTTTGTTTATTTTGAAAAAAACTGCATATGCTATTGTACATAGTATTTGCAAATCAATTGTACAGACAAAAGAATTACAATATCCAATTTATTTAAGTTTAATTAAAATGAAATTTAAAAATAACTTTCTAATCGAAATTAAGATTGTTCTCAATATTTAAAAACTAACGTGCGATGTCTATCAAGATTTATAAAGACTAAGATATGAAGTAAGAATGTGTAGAAACTAACTTACAACAATTGAATAGTATACAAACTAGTAATACATTTGTCCTCTAGAACATATAAAAAATTATGAAAGAAAATAAGCAGAGGGAGAACATATTTATTAAAGGGGGAACTTCAAATACCCTTGTGTGATTTCACACTTTTTCACTTTAGTATCCTGTGATTTAAAGTGTATCAAGTTAGTACCCTGTGTTTTCGCACTTTCTCACTTTAGTACCCTTTAATTTCAAGTGTATCAAGTTAGTACCATGTGTTTTCGCATTTTCTCACTTTAGTACCCTATGGTTTCAAGTGTATCAAGTTAGTATCATGTGGTTTCGCACTTTCTCACTTTAGTACCCTGTGGTTTAAAATGTATCAAGTTAGTACCTTGTGTTTTCGCACTTTCTCACTTTAGTACCCTGTAGTTTCAAGTGTATCAAGTTAGTACCCTGTGTTTTCGCACTTTCTCACTTTAGTACCTTGTGGTTTCAAGTGTATCAAGCATGTGTTTTCGTACTTTCTCACTTTAGTACCATGTGGTTTCAAGTGTATCAAGTTAGTATCATGTGGTTTAATATTTCGTTAAATTATATATCTCGAAATGGATAATAAAAAGAGAAAATTGAAACTACATGGTTCTAACTTGATACAAAAATAAAACTACAGGGTACTAACATGATACATTTAAAATCACATGGTACTAAAATATGAAAGTGCGAAACCATAAAATACTAACTTGATACACTTTAAACTAAAAAATATTAAAATAAAAAAATACGAAACCACGGGAAGTATTTGAAGTTTCTCGTTTATTAAACCAAGATGAAAGGACGCTCCATCCACCAACTCTGGTCCCAGAAAATTTTTCCACTAATTCTATTCTATTGTTTTTTTTTATTTTTTAAAAGAAAGTTAGCATACAATTCGCTCCATATATTCATTAAAATACAAATTTAGTTATAAAAATTAAGGTTATTAGGCCTCCAGAGAAAAAATAAGAATAAGAAAACAAGCAAAAGATAAGATTAAAAAAAAAAAGAAATGAGAGAAAATAAATAAGTAAAAATAAAAAAAAAATATTCTATTGCCTCACCAAACTCTATTCCCCCCTTATGTATCGCAAATATTAGATACTAATTTACCCGTTTGAAAATATATTATGATTATTGAGTTATTTTGCACTGTTAATTATACTGTATTATCAACTAGACTATATAGAAAGTAATAAATCAAATATAGTAATCTAAAAAAAAGAAAAAAAGTGAATCAAACAAACCCTATGGTCAAAACAAGCAAAATGGACCGGATCTACGAACAGTTGACCATTCTTAGCACTTGACTATGGAAATTTCACTTATAATAATAAAATAAAATAATAAAAAGAAATATTAGGATTTCAGTTGGACTGGGCGGAGATCACAGCAGTTATTGGCTTTATGAGAGATACAAAACTCTTGTTCCAGCTCAACCAAACAATAAAACAAGATAAAATTTATTTCAAATAACAATACTTTTATTTATGATATGTTTAGCTATTATTTAACTTAAAATTTTGCTCTAATTTCAGTTGTGCTGTTGAAATCGGTATTTCACGATGATACCGATTATACAATTCAAGATCTAAAATTCTAATATAAACTAATATAAAGAAGAGACATTAAAGAAGAAAAATAATTAAATTAATATTTTATTAATCAAAAATTTTAAGTTAAATAATAGCTCTAATTTCAGTTGTGCTGTTGAAATCGGTATTTCACGATGATACCGATTATACAATTCAAGATCTAAAATTCTAATATAAACTAATATAAAGAAGAGACATTAAAGAAGAAAAATAATTAAATTAATATTTTATTAATCAAAAATTTTAAAATTACATCTCAGCCACATTATCATCTACCAACCGCTACTTGGATCGAAATTTTTATTTAACTCTCTGCTTCATTAAGCTCTTGGTTGTAGGTTTTCAAGCCACAAGTCTTTTCATATATATAGACCTCCAAATAATATATAGATTCTAATTCAAATATAACTCCAAATCATAATAATAATTAAACAACAAATTTAAAATTATCTCTAGCTATATTTTGAAATTAAAGTTTGAATTATCATTCTAAAGTGCGATCCACCTAGCAGCTGAGGAAATAGGAAACAATCATTCATTACAATTACAATTATTAAGAAGGCTAAATTACACTCTTAGGCCCAACACTATATAACATGCAACAATGTGGTTCTTAAAATTTAATATATTATAATTTTTTAGTTAGAATTTTATAAATTATTATGTTTAAATTTTACAATTCAATTTAGTTGTAGTATCATTAATTACAACATGCATACACTTCAATATTAAAGACATATTAATAATTAGTCAATTAAATTAATGAGTTAGGCTACTGTACTATTAATAGCACGAAGCATTTGGTGTCATCAAGTTTTTAGCCATTAAATTTACTGCTTTGATCATTTTCACCAGTTAAATTATACTATTTAACTAACCATCTATTCAATCCTAAATGACCACTATCATCTAAACTGCACATCCCTTCATAACTTAGTGTTTATAAAAAAACTTGATTATAATGATAATTTTAAATAAAAATTAGGATAAATTACAGTTTGAAGATCTAAATGATATATTGTTGTGTTTATAAGTTGAGGATCAAAGTGCAATTTGGCATTATTATTAAAATCAAAAGCAACTTCTTTAGAAGATTCGCGATGAGTCGACATCTGAGAGCTTTCTCTCCACCTCATCTCTCTCCGCCGCCTACTCCGCGCCCCATGGCGGCCGCCCCGAGAGCCCTCGCGCTCTCGCGTTCCCGCCAACACCACCACCACTCCCCGCTCTTCCCGCCACCCCAGCGCCCTGCCCTCTTCTCTTATCCCCGCCTCCTCCCCCTCCGACGCACTCCCATCCACCGGCGAAACCCTAGCCTCCTCCTCCTCCCCCTCTCCCCCTCCGAGCCCCTGCTCTGCTGCGTCGTCTCCGGCGGCGGCGGAGGCGGAGGCCTCGCCGACGAGTTCGTCTCCCTCCGGCGACAGGGCGGCGGCGCCGCCTCCCGCCGCGAGTTCGCGGCGCTGCGCGACGTGCTCCTCCGCATCGAGCCCCTCGACACCGCCGTCGTGGGGAAGGGCGTGTCGGCCCCCGCTAGGGATTCGATGAAGCGCACCATCTCGGACATGCTCGGATTGCTCCCATCCGCTCAGTTCGATATCTGGATTAGGGTTTCTAAGGAGCGGCTTCACGACATCCTCCGCTCTTCCATCATCACCGGGTACCTCAATGCTCAATCCGTATCTATCTATCTATCTATCTATTATTTTCGCGTTATTTTCTCCTTCCTTAAATAGAAGCTTAATCTGAATTGGCTTCTTTGTTGACCTTCGTGAAGGTATACGTTGTGGAATGCGGAGTATAGGATGTTATTGACTAAGAATTTTGAGAGCTCTAATGGGAGTAGGGAAGCGACGGCTGGTTCTGGTGATAGTTTTGTAGCGCCGGATCCGGCGAACAAAGATAGGAAAGGAGCGAAAGAGCTTCAAGATGCTTACAGTGGTGATGAGTTGATCTCACGTGAGAGTCTCGGAGATTTGTCTCCGGCTGCTTTAAGCTACATAAAACAGTTAGAGTCAGAATTGGTTAGTGTTGAGAAGGTGAGTATGACCCATTTTGATGCCTAATTGGGCTCTGAAGTATTAAATGTCATGATTCTAGTTTTAATTTATAAAAACGGCAGGAGAATAATTTGTCTTGCTCCAATTATGAAGTGTTTGTTATGTTCATGAATGTTTTTAATCATGTTCAGGAGTTAGGTGCGCAAAATAAGGAGAAGATGAAGCTGGAACGAAGCAAAGAAAACAACAATGACCTATTGAAGTATTTGAGGTCATTGCATCCTGAAATGGTTAGTCTTCAGAGCTGAAGGAATCTGTGTTCTTTGCCGATTTATTTCCCATCAATTGCTGACATAAATTGCGGACTAAAATCAACAGGTCTGTGAATTATCTCAACCTTCATCCGTAGAGATTGAAGAGATTATTCGACGGCTTGTTCAGTGTACATTACAAAAAACCTTTGACGGCGGTGATCAAAGGCTGTCGCAATATTCAAGCATATTAAAAGCCGGCAGTGACCATAGCTGTTTTGTCAATCAGAGTATGGTTTGCACTTCGCGGGATCATCTTGCAAAACTTCTGTATTGGTACATTCTTTTCCTTAGTCTTAAATTTCTTTCCTTTCCATTTCTGTGGCGTAATATTTTAGACTGTGCAAGCTAGTTTGTTTGTTTGTTTGTTTGTTTTTTCCTCCAACAAAATTCATTGGCATTTCTGGGTAGTAAGTGTGTAAAACAACCAAACGTTCCTGTTTTATCTCGAAGCTTGCAAATAAAACATTCAGACACTTTCTCGTTCTTTGCAGCAAAAGGATACTTGATTTTTTCTCATGGAGAAAGGGACAATTGAAGTTTATCATATAATTAGGCCAGTCATGTTATGAACTGTACTTTTTCCTGTTGTTGCATTAAATCTGAATAAGATGTTCATCTTATGCATGTAACGAATGCCTGATAATCTTCTCAACATGGGTTAATTTTGATGCAAAGCATATTGTAAATGAACTGGTGGTTTTGATCCCATGTTTCATTCACGAAAAATAAAAAAGGGATGCCGGAGTTGGTTTTGAGGATTATTTTTGTTTTGGCTAGGGTAATATGTTGTTGGATAGAAGAGATGACTGATTTGCGGAAAAGAATTAGGAAAGAGATAATATCATGAGGAAAGTCCATGATACTGTACTAGCAGCACTGGACATAGTTATTAAATCTGGGATATAAGCTTTGGCGACCGATGTTTTTGCCTCTCTCTGTCCTAGCAATTGATTTAAGTATAGCGCCAATCTGTTGGACAAGTTTATGATATATATCTTGGTACTACCAGTCTCTCTGCATTGTAGTATCACTATATAGATTAAAGCAAAGGAAGATTGGGCGCATTGAAATGACTGCTTTAATTTTCTCCGCCAAAAGAAAAAAAAATGTCACCTTATCTATTCCGGTGTTGCTTTCCTAGGATGTTGCCAGAATATATTGAGTTTTCAGCTTCTATATGATATTTCATGAAGATTTGTGGACCGAATTTTTAACCTATATCAAGATACTTAGATGAAGCTTCAAATCAAAATTTGAAATACATGTTCAAATTAGCTGGCAGAGTAACTGTCTGTACTGTTTGTTACGATTCTTCTAGGCTCTAGCTATCTCAATATTATCATTTTCTATTGAAGCTGTACACTGTACTTTATGTATCCTTTTCTCAGGTGTATGCTACTGGGCCATCATTTGAGAGGTTTAGAATACAGGCTGCAACTGAGTTGTGTCGTTGGGTTAGTGTGAAGAGGCAAGAAGAAGCGGTATCCTTCAGAACCATTAAGCCTGTATAAGTTTTTCGCTTCCTACTCCATTTTGCCTGTATAAATTTCGATGAGAAATGCTATCTATTAATTATTTATTAGTTCTTTTTCCCCTTTTTGTAAAATCTAATCATCAATAAAATGATTAAATGCTTCAGATTAGGTTAGAATTTGCTGATCATTCTAGTTAGGAAGCATCTGCGAGTATCTCGAGAATTTTATTATTAGGAAGCAATACCTTTCAATGCTGAATTATTGTTTTCACTCCAGTTATACTTCTTTGGCTTTGGAAGTAATAATATAATATTTAACGTCATGTTAATTCTAGAAATGATTTGCAGCGCGAACTCTATTATGAGCTCATCTGGAGGCTTGAAAAAGTGAATGTGCAACGTGTGTGGGTGTTTATATTCTCAATTTTAATGCAAAACTGAGCTGCATATTATTGCAATTTTAGCAGTATGAAAATTTGAATGCTGGGGAATGCTGACATGAAATCCTTTAAGCAGTCATGCGTTGTTTGTTGATATACTTTCAGTGCAAGTTAAAGGTTCAAGCAGAACTCAAAACTTTGGGATTATGCTTCGAGTAATTATTGGCAGTAAGGTCTTCAATGTTTTGCACATCCTAGTCTCTGTTTCAGCTCTGAAATTGTATAGTGTCAAATGTCGAGCGTACATCTTGAAACTATTGTGCTCTCTTCATGGACTACATGTAAATATGTAGTATATGTATGTATCAGCATATGTAAGTTGGTGTTCGTATGCATATGTACAGGTATGTGTATGTGTTCACCTAGCCCAAATCTCTAAATCAGCAGGATTTTGAAGGAGAATAAGATCATCTACTCCTTGACGGCCTTTTCGCTCAACCAGTATGCATATTTGTATGATGGAAGGGGATGCAGAGTCTGCCTACTGCATATTCTTCTTTATCAACTTCCGAACATAGCTTACAACTTTTCACTATAATTTCTGGGTTTATACAATCTGGTAGATTCTTTAGTTGTGCTTGAAGACTAGACATCCAAGTATAAGCACTTTCGACTTGCATCATATGCTTCGGAAATTCTTGAAGTGCTGCTGTAGAGCTGGCTGTAGTGATTCTTGTCGTGTCCGCTCGGCATTTGCAGTGATTTCTCTCGTTGTTTCTTTTTCTTAGAGGGTGTTTGGTTTTGCATAAAATGAACAAAAAAATTATTTTCCGTATGAGATATGCTTTTCCATTTGTTTGGTTTGAGGGCTTTTTTTGCAAATAGCCCCATAAAAAATTTTATTTTCGAAAATAGCCCTGTGTAAAAATTATTTGCAAAAATGGCCCTGGTCCCGCCCCGTCAGCGCCACGTCAGCGCCACGCGGGCGGAGCTGGGCCAATTGTATAAGTTGAACACGGTGAACCATTCACCGTGTTCAATACAAGATTTTTGTATTGGACACGGTGAATGGTTCACCGTGTCCAATATAAATACATCCGACTTAGCCAAAAATGGCTAAGTTGTGGGTGTTTGTATTGGACACGGTGAACCATTCACCGTGTCCAATTATTTGTATTGGACACGGTGAATGATTCACCGTGTCCAATACAAATATATCCCACAGCCCCGCCCGCGTGGCGCTGACGTGGCGCTGACGGGACGGGGCCAGGGCCATTTTTGCAAATAATTTTTACACAGGGCTAATTTTAAAAAAAAAAATTGTCAGGGGGCTATTTGCAAAAAAACCCCTTGGTTTGATGTAAAAATATTTATCCATAAAAATATTTTTACGGATTTAGAGAAAAATTTAAGTTTTTATTTTTTGCTATTTTTCGGTGAAAAACGAAAACTCAAGTTGCATAAATTAATTTTATTCATTTTTTAATCAAATTAGAGTGATTTTTTTTTCTTTCAACCAAACAAACAAATATTAATGTAAAATTATTATTGTTTCTACAAATCAAATACTACTATAAAACGTAAAAAAAAAAAATTGCTGAAAATTTTTTACACGAAAAATTATTTTTTATGGTTTTGCATTGAGCCAAACGGACCCTTACCCTTTGGTTGATCCGAAGGTAAATACTGTAGTCATTAAAAAAAAAAAAAAACTACTGTTGAAGATCTGGATATTGGTGCGTTCTTTATACGGGACAAGTGTAATGAGATGTTTACTTCACTTGGAAGACAAGCCGTAATAAGCTTGGTAGCGCGAAATAACATGGCTTCCTTCGTTGGAGATTTGAGTGGAGATTCAACCCTTGCTCATGGATAGAAACGAGTTTAAAATAAATGGAAGTTAAAATGAATTTTGCCAATTTAGTAGATTGTACCTAGTTTTTTAACTTTTAATTTTTTTTTGGGTATGTACGTGATGTTTTTTTGGGTCAAGATTTACGCACATTATTTACTTAAACAGAAATATATAATTACATAAATCATAGAAACTATTACTGACGCACATTAAAATAAATATGAGGTATAGAGCCATAGTTTAGGCTAGTTTCCTACATTTTTTATGTAATAAAAATTGTCGATGTATACTCACTTATTTGTACCAGTCCCTTCTGCCAAAAGGTTTGCTAATTCCGATGGAATTTATTTCTGTCGGTGCACAGAAATTGCAAACATAACAAGTTGAGACCAAATCTCACAGGAAAAAAAAAAACACAAGCATATTTTCCAACGAAGATAACTTAAATTTTTATAAAGAAATTAAAAGAAAAAAACCCTTTCAACGTAGAAAGCAAAGCTAAATAATATATCCACATACTAGTAAGTGGCGCAAGCCATCCATCCATCCAACTGAAGGGCAAAAGTATAGATTAAAAAAAAAGTAGACGTTACAAGATTCTAGAAAGCACGAGCGCTAGCGCTGGTCGCCATAAAGCGTGCAGACGAGTCCACCGATTTTTAGCTTTGGCAACCAGACTGGCATTGCCCTGCCTCCAGCTGGCACAGAAACCCCTCTCCCTCTGCACATCATCGCAAACATGTATCCTTGGATTCCACTACCGCGTAGGGACGAAACGAAGCTTACAATGAACACAAACACAACAACAACAACAACAACTGTAGTTGAGGATAAAAGCAAACTTATTCTAAAACATAACAAATACGTAAGAATAATCGGGCCCCAAAACTCCTGTTCCTTATTCTCACTAAAAGAAATCAATCATATGACCTGATCATTGACATCACAAGTTAGAAGAAGGTGGGTAGGTAAAGGTATTCATTCAATCGCTTTCGATTGCGAAGAAATTAAGAACTATAGAACTCGATTGTATGAAAACTAATCACAGAGAAATGGAATGAAATGGAATAATCTCTTTCTATCTTTTATTTTGTACACGAACGAAGTAAAGAATTTCAATGCAAAACGAATCGAACTGAAAAAAAATAATCCATCTTCCTCCCCACCCCCACCGCAGCCCCCCTCATCTCAAATAACTCTTCACTCCGTTTCTCTCTCTCTCTCTCTCTCTCTCTCTCTCTCTCTCTCTCTCTCCTCCCACCGTTTTCCGTCGTCGTGGCTTTACACTCGCCGGAGGAGGTGACGAAGCGCGTCACCGCCGTAAAAAAAGAATGCGATCTACAGTATCTACAAAGAGAGAAGCAAGGACGCCATTGCCGAGGAGGAGGAGGAGGAGGAGGAGGAGGAGGAAGGGGATGGGGGGAGGAGGAGATCGTAGGGCGCCCAGAGATGGTCGAGAGGGCAGGGCCTCCCCGCGTCGAGGCGATCCCAGGGCTTGCCCTTGCCGCTCCAATGCATGAGGCTCACGGGCCCGGCGTGGAGCGGGCGACAGCTCCCCTCGACGTTGTCCCCGCCGAGGCCGTGCTGGTTCCAGCGGTGGTCGACCGCCTCCACCTCTCCGGCGAAGACCAGCAGGAAGGGGGGGAGCGAGCCCAGCTCGTAGATGCGGCGCTCCTTCTGGACCCTCATCCACTTCTCGATCCGGCGCCGGTACCCGCCGGCGCGCCACCGGCGGAGGTCGACCACCATCACCCCGGTGTTGAAGTAGCAGGGGCGGCGCCGGCGCCCGTCGAAGGCGCGGGGGCCGAGCGCGGGGTCGTCCCAGAACGCGGCGGTGAAGTAGCGGGTGAAGTTGGCGTGGCAGTACTCGGGCGCGGCCACCACGGCGGCGGCGGGGAGGCGCGTCTCCCAGAGCCGGCGCACGTCGTCCACGGCGAGCACGTCCGAGTCGAGGTAGATGACGCGGCGCACGCACGGGGGGAGCAGGTCGGCGAGGTAGTTGCGCGCGTAGTTGAGCGGCGACTCGAGCGCCGCGCGCACCGACGCCGATATGAGCCCCGCCACCAGCTCCTCGCGGAAGGGGTAGATCTCGAAGCGGAGGGACGGGAACGTCTCCGCCACCACTCGCCGGAGCTCCGCCGCCGCCGGCGACTCCGACTCCGACTCCGACGCCACGAAGTGGAAGAAGAGCGAGTCGGGGCACGACGCGTGCTTCAGGAGGGAGAACACCGCCGCCACGGACCCGCGCAGGTAGTGCGCGTCGAGCGTCATCGCGATGTGCACGAGCTCCGGGTCGCACACCCCCCCGCCCCCCTTCCCCGCGCACCCATCGCCATTCCGGAACTGCGGCGCCTCCGCGAAGCGGGGGAGCGCGATTGCAGCCTCACCGCCACCAATCTCCCCGCCGCTCAAGAAGAAGAAGAAGAAGAAGAAGAGTTGGAACCCGACCTGCAGCGCAGGGGACGTATCGGTACGCATTTACACCGCCGGTGAAGGTACGCGCTTCGTCCTCCTCCGCTCTTCTTCTTCTTCTTCTTTCCTTCTTGTGTTGTTGTTCTATAATAATCAAAGCGGATGGAGAGAGAGAGGGGGGATGGGGGAAATGGTCGGTGGGGCATTTTAGGGGAGAGAAAAGGGGCTTATAAAGAAGGGAGTTTTCCTCAGACGCGTATTTCCCTTCTTTTTATTATTTTATTATCATTATTACCGCTTCTTATAACTTAAACCAAGTAATAATAACTCTTGCTTCGCGCACCCAACAACTACCACCGCAGTAGATCCCAAGCGTACGCGCGTTGGATAGGACGGCTCAGATCTCCTTTAAGTGAGGCACAGGGGTATTTCTTTTTTTTTTGGTTTAATAACCGAGTCTAGTTTGGACCCGGTCCACCTACTCTTCGGTTCCGATCGGTTTAAAACCGCGTTAATTAGTAGTCGAGGGTTTTAATAGTTTTCGGGTACGTGCTGGTGCGGCGGATGGACTCGAGGAGTCGTCATCAGATCGATGTTGTATGTCACGACAGTGGGGGGGCTGACACGTGGGCCCCGCCACGTGGCTCAATCTGGTGGTTCCATGTTCGCTTTCCATGTGGGTTCCTTGATGGGGGAAGGGTTCCTCTGTGAAAGGGTAGTGGTGTAATATTTTAATAAGGGATTTTTTTAAAAACTAAAAAAATCGATTGCCATTATGAGTGCGTGGCCAGTAGCAGGGCGACAGCTGGACCGCAGGCTGTGTGGGACCACAAAAAGCCGGCTCACAGCGGTCTATACGAGATCTCTAATAAATAAAAATGTCTTAAGAGCCAATTTATGCACACTACCAGCTGTAATTCATAGTCTTAATTACATCCTATTACACTTAATTTATTATTATTTTTATTAACTATATTGTGTATTCTACTATGTTCGACAAGTTTTTTTTCAAACTTTCATATAAAACTACAGGTTTTTCTTTTTTTTTTTAAAGAGAAAAAGTATAGGTTATTGTTTATTTGTGTATTTTGATTCATATTGCTTTTTGATGTCCATTTCTAAACTTACTATTTTTTATCTGTAACTTATGTAGGAGTTATAAATTAGACTTAGTTACACTATATACTATATTACATTCTAGAGAAATTGTTTTTATATTTTGTACTATTTTTCTTTCATTCTTGATTGAATGTATTAACCGACTAACTGCTGTAAACAGTGTCAGTTAAAATCTGTAAATTTGAGGTTGGATGCTCTCGTGCACGGACCGCGGTGCATCGAACAATTTCTTGGGCTACATGGTTGGATGCGCCGGAAAAGAGTAAGGTATTTCTCCTTCATCATCGTAGATGCCATATCAACTTAGTTTTAATCGAAGCCGTCCATTTGAGCTGTCACGAGACCCTTCCCTTTAAGGATGGACTCGTGATCGCAACTTAGTCTTACGATAAAATGAGAAACTAACTTAATTCATGGGCAAGGCTTGCATCGCTGTTAAGATGTTACCTTATGTAACACTAACACGAGATGTTTCTCAAAAATGATAATAATAATAATATAATAACAACAATAACACGAGATGCAGTTTTCATAGAAAAATAATGTGCTGCGCATTAATTCTCACAAATTTAAATACGACACGTATAGAGAGTCGAATAGAACGAGCCTGCACGTCGGCAGGGTGTACTTTTGTAACAACTATTTAAAATTTTATGTGAACTCTTTAAAGTCTTAAATTAATTGTATTTTTGTGCGTGGGATTTTTTTTTTGGTTAATCATTCTCGCACCACCATTTAATATATATATATATATATATATATATAGAGCAGGGCTACTGTGCTATTAGGAGCACAGTAATTTTTGTGCTCCTAACTTTCTAACCACCCATCAAGTTTGATGGGTGGTACTCTATATTATATATATATATATATAAAATATTTTATGAGTACGTCTTCTATGCTTTTAAAAATACAGAAGCTTTCGTACTTATAAGTTATTTTCAATGATAGAACGTCCGATTTGATTATCGGCTCTATTAGGTATAATTTACACTATTGAAACTATTTAAAAATTAAATTTTATAATTTTTTCACATCATTTATCATGTGATCAAAATGTTACAAAAATTACTATTTTAACGGTCGATGTGGTATGTTTTTAAGTTCAACGGTGTAGAATAACTCAAATTATATAAAACTTTAATAGAAAATTTTACTTGATATCAACAGCAAGATCAATATTTCTGATTTAAAAGTTGAATTTTTTATCAATATTTTTTATGAGATTCTTATTTTCAGCCGTTTATTTTTAGGTTACTCATTTACAAAAAATTATTCAATTTTGTTTCTAGATAGTTTCAATATGTTGTATATTTTGTTTATTAATGAAACCAATCGCTGAATCGAATGTCCCATCATCGAAAACAACCTACAAAAATGAGGACCTCCGTATTTTCGAAACTCTAGAACCATAGCTCTATATTTCATTCCATTAGTGGTATATTATAACTAATTACCTGAAATTCGGCATTGTATATGGTACCTATAAAAAAATTATATCACCATCATGTACAAATTATTATTTCTTCCTTTACGTGTTATTTGATTTTCTATATCGAGTTAGTCATCTAATGGTTGCGTATCCTCTTTCTTTTTTTTCTATAATTATTACCATTCTACAAATATAAAACTCTATGTAAAGATAATATTTACCGAATAATTTACTTTATTCACAAAATTTGGTAAACATTACCTTATATATGTACTGTAAATATATATATTTTTAATTTTTAATTTTTTGAATCGTCCCTAAAAAAATTGGCAAAGGGCTTTGTGGTTAATACTTAAGGTCTCAAGTTCGAATCCTAGTTGATTCATATTTTTAGCTAAATTTATTATTTATAAATAAAATAAACGAAACATGTACCGTACTATCTATCTCTCTAAAAAAAAATTTTAATTTTTCGGACAGGAAGGTTAATTTCTTCTGTCTATTAGATGAGTCAGGAGCCTCGGAATGATGAAAGAAGCAAAACGTGTCAAATTTAAATCTTTGAATTTTCAACCAACGGTCGCTTTCGATTTATTAAATTTGACTCATTATTGAGGAGTGAAGGTTCCTTGTTCGAAAAAACGTGATAGTTTTGAACCCTTCCACATATCAATAGAGGAAATTCGAAATTTCCTCTTAAACAACTCCCCCCTTATTATTATTATTATTATTATTATTATTTTTATTATTTTTAACTCCTCTGAGAAAGTTTGGTTTGTCTCCGAGTGCGAGGTGTGATGATGCGTTTGCATGTTGACATTGATCTTCTAATGCTTGGAGTAAAAAAAAAAAAAAAAAACTTCAAATATCACGCATATGATTTTATGCTTTCTCATTTTAGTATCCTGTGATTTAAAGTATATTATTTTTATATTATATAATTTTATTTTATTTTTTGTTATTCTCTTTTATTAATTTTTTTTATTAAATCAGCGACAAAGTTAAAACTAAATGGTACTAAAATAAATATTGGATAAACTATAGGTTGGATATCTGAAGTTTTTTATATAAAATTTAACGAAGAATTGATGGAAAGGCTGAGGAAAAGAGAAAAATAAAATGACAGAATTCTAAATTAATACATTTTAAATCACAGAGTATTAAAATGAGGAAGTATAAAATCATAAAAATAATATATAAATTTTATTATTAAAAAAGAATCGGTTTTATTTAAAGCTTTATACAACACATGGGGTGCTGCTTCCTCGCACATCTAAAATTTGCTAACGCGACCGCGTTCGTTGACCCACCCAGGTGTCGTTAATCAGTTGCTTTCTTGCTCTCTCGAATCTTTCCCTTGCATGTTAATGTTGCTAAAGAATATGCCCAAACAACGCACATACATACACGCACCCGAAAAAAAAAAAAAAGAAAAAAAAAAAAGCACCGACGATATGGAACCAGGACAAATAAAGTACTCATGTACTCGGTTACTTGAACAGTTCTCATAAGAATAATAGGTGCCATTTCTTGGCCAAGGGGTCGCGCCATTGATTCGAGGGTGCTAAAAACAAATTGGAGCACTTACTTATTACGTACTGTTCTAATTCGAAGCATTTAACCTTTTTTTTTTTCCCCTGGAAATATTGAAATCTTATTAAGGGTTGGACATGAAGCAGAACATAGGTAAGAAGAAGGTTTTAGGATTTTTAGTTAGAAGAGGCGCAATATTTAACAATACATTTGTAAACTAACATAGGAGCATAGGAAGAGCACGGTTTGGTTTTGTTTTTTTGGTCGTTGCAATAATTCCCTTCAAAGAATGCGGAGGGGGGTAAATTTAAGTTTATATTACATTAGTTTTGGTTAGGATTATATAACCAGAACTGCGCAATTTCTTCAGTAAACAGCCACTACATAGCATAGTGATTTATAGGTTGATTTTAAAATTTGCTTTGATGCTATCAGGAATGGTTAATGCAGAAAAGCACAAAAGTCACATTTCTTCTGAGAAAAAAAGGGAAAAAAAAAGGATTCACATTGCTGTTGCTAAACAAGCTTGAAAGCGACGAAGTAGCTACTATCAGGAGCAATTCGAAACACAGTGCGGAAGGCGATGTGTCTATTTTGTATTTTCAAGTTCGAACAATTTGGCACGCGTAAGCAAAACAATAAAATAAAAAAGGTTCACAAGCATAACTAAACACGTGACGTTGGATATGTGGTAGGGTTTTACTCATGATTAGTTAACTACTAGCCTCCAAGGAAGCGACAGAAAACATTGATCGGCGTAGGTGGGGGAGAATAAGGATTGGGTTATCTTCCTCACCAACCATGATGCATGGTTTGTTAAATTCAGGACCTTTCACCTACGGACAATCACTTAGAACTAACACTTCACTATAGAACTAATACTAAAAGCAACGTTGGATTAGATCTTTTCCCTTTCAGCCTTGGAAATTTATAGATTATTCTTTTGCTAAGCTCGGAGAGCTTAAGAAAATTGAACTGTCTCTAATCTGCTTCCGGATGCAGCAGTAAGCGACGCTACCTATACATATAAAGCGTAAATTTTACATCCCGCCCATTCAAAAGCATAGGGTTAGAAAGCATTTTTCAATGGATGGTAGTAAGGCTAGTACCCCAGATATAGGGTGTACAGAAAGTATTTTTCAGCGCAAAACAATGAGCCACAAAAGATGATTCTCATTTAATAATGTAGATGCTGTCAGGAGTTTAATATATAAACAAGAGTGGTCTAGAGAGTTATTCATGGGTTGTGAAGAATAAACAAATGCATAAAAAAGAAAAGAAAAGAAATGTAAACATGGAGCAAAGGTTAGATAAATGCTAACCAGTTTTCTCAGAAAAAGCTTTCAGATGTCAAAATACTTGGCAGTGCAGGCAAAAGAATTGGCTTCACAAGCCATCCAATTGATATAAAGTTTAAATTCCAAAATGGTCGCCATTATGCAAGCATAGCTCCTGGCCGGTATAACAAAACATAAGAAAGACACAAGATTCAGTTTTCCTGAAAAAATAGAAGGGTTAAAAATAAGGAATTCCCTCAATTTTTGAAGATGCGTGTTGCTGCACAAGTCGAATTGCTCAAACAAATACTGACGGCGGACAAAGCCTCTTCATCTTCCCATCTTTATTGGTAAACAAATCAGATAATTAATTCCCCCCAAATGAGGAGAGCACTGAAATTTTAGCTGCTTGAATTCAAGGAAGAACAGCTTTCACCTCCTTCCTGTCTGCACCAAAAGACTGCAAAAAAAAAAGAAAGAAAAAAAGTTATGCATCGGAAGATTTATAGAAAATAAAATAGTTTTCTCATCTATATCTGCTGCTTCTGATCACTAACTAAATAGAAACAGGAAACCCAAAACCTCGGCTATTTAAATGGAAATTCCGCTCATTTGATTAAATATTGGATGAAATATAGAGGTCTAATTTCTTGTGTCCGGTCCACTGGGTTTAATTTGAGCTCCTCCATTGCTTTCAAAGCTTACCAAATTAATAAATAATTTAACAGTAACATTGTTGTGTAATTATCAGCTTACACCACCCTCTGACCTTGCAAGTTTGACCTGTTTTGCCTATGGGATAATACATTTCTCGTACTACAGTCATTAAAAGAAATAGAATTAATTTCATATAGGTCCCTGCAAACATAGTGAATGGCAAATATATTCCTACAAAGTTCAACTTTCATATGTTGTCCCTTTAAAAGTCCTGATATTTTCAAATATATCCCTCTGGTTTGTTACCGTTAGAAAACCGTTTATATTTTTAATTTTGTCATCACAAATATATCCCTAAAAAATGCATAACAGTATAATATAAAGGGGTAAAGATGTCAAAAACTAATTAGGATTAAGTATTTAACCTATGGTTAACTAAATTTTTCTAACGGATTCTAACAGCAAGGACATATTTGAAAACATCAGGACTTTTGCAGGGACGACATATGAAAGTTGAACTTTATAGCAATATATTTGTCATTCACTATATTTGCAGGGATCTGTATGAAATTAACCCAAAGAAATATTAATAGCAGGCATGTTCGTTGATATACTCTCTATGAAGTGTACATTTTCTCCTTTTTCAAAGGTAAGAATGGTGGAAAACATCGGCGTGCTTAATTACTCTTATCAGGGATCAGTATTTGACTCAAAGCATATATATTTAATATGGCAAGCTATGCATACATTATTGGCACCGACAAAGGTAGGCGATTAAAGTAATATCAGCACAATCATACAGAAAATACTGTATAGCTAGGCGTCCTCATTTTGCTTTATCAAAACAATAGCAAACGATAAGAACATGTTGGGCCAAAGGCCATGTTACAGTTCATGGCAGAAGTTCAAAAGAAGAAAAGGAGATCTAGACAGACTGTAGAGAAAGAAACTTAAAAATGAGGATATGCATGTTTACCTCCACCCCAAAACCTTTCACATACACATTTGTGAAGAGCTCAGATGGATCAGGCATAGGGCTTTCCTGTAAATAGTAAGGGCATAAATATAGTTAAGAAAATCAACATGTCAACATATAAAAGAGAACAACAAAGAAATGATGAAAAACATTGATTTCAGAAGGCAATTGCAACCTTAGCTTGAGCAATGGCATCATCAACCTCTTTTCTCACTTCTTTCTCCGTATCCTGAGATAAATTTTAAGAGGCAAAAGGAATTATAACGGCTAATCAATCTTAACTTAGTAATTCTGCATATTCAATTAAGTTCTGAAGATTTTCTTATGGCATAATTTGGTCTATAAATATGGTTCAATACCTTAAGCTCAGAGGCAGTGGCTAGTTCATGGGCCAAGATCAACTTTCTAACCCTTTCAATTGGATCACGCTCCTGTAGATGAGATAATACAAAAACTTATGAAAGCAAAGTAGTGAGCAACTCATAATTACAACTGGGTATAATCCTTACCTGTCGTACGCCACTGATCTCATCACGAGTCCGATAAGTGCTCCCTGGATCCGACATAGAGTGTCCATGATACCTATAGGTATCCATTTCAAGGATCTGAATTAAAAAAAGATTAGGCATAAGTCATTTTCATCATTTAATTAAACATGGTCAAAAACTGATCATTATGTTAAAACCATGCCAACTTATATTGCTAATACTGAGTTGCACCCGCCCCAACCTCCCCCCCCCCCCCCCTTNAAAAAAAGATCATAAATAATACCCTTTGGTTTCATAATCGAGTGATAAGCTATTTGCGGATGAAAAGAATGCTCCAAATAAGAATAAAGCCAATAGTCAAACTATCATCTAATAATCAAGCTATCATTCATAATTGAGTAACAAGACAATGTCATATGGACAGAATGCTCCAAATAAATATAAAGACAATTGTCAAACTATTTATATGGCATCACTGTATAGGTGCCAAACAAGAAATATCAATTCTCAGAAGCATAGTTGATGTCTTCATAAACTTATGATACATTATATTTTTACTGTTTGACCCTTCACATTTTCGCTAACTACCATAATTTAGTTCACGGATGAAGCATAACGATAACAAGAACATGACATTTGTTAAATGATAACAAGAACATGGCGTTTGTGGATTTAACAAACAGCTTTTCCCAAAGATGAAGAGTAAGATAACAAGAACATGATGTTTGTTAAATGATAACAAGAACATAGCATTTGTGGATTTAACAAACAGCTTTTTCCAAAGATAATTTAAAAGTCTTTGGATCGAACTATTAAATATGGCCTTAATTGCAGCTATTTTTGTACTTATGTCCCTTCCATGCTAAATCCTTCCTCCAAACTTTCCTGGTGCCAATGGCAGTTATAAGAAACACAACTTTAAATCGTTTCCAGAGACCTCTTCCCAACCCAAATTCTAACCCAGTATCTTGCAAAGGGTAAAAAAGTTAGAAGAGATTCTGTGGCGATGTAGCGTGCTCAGTGGCATAAATGGAAGGTTTCTGAGGTACTTATTCTGAGGCACTTACAATGGGACCATTTGCAAGAGCATGCTCTTTAGCGAATTTGCATGCTTGCTTTACAGCAAGAACATCCATTCCATCAACCTGCATTGAATACAAGAACTATGCTAAGAATTTTATATATACAAATTGTTCTTACTGAAAAATTGAATAGAAGTGAAAAAAGACGTGAATTGTATATTTAGTTGCTATATGAACAACAAAAAGTGATTTATTGTGTTCCATTCCTAATCTTGTACTCAACCCATATACCTTCAGACGCAGATTATATCCCCACAGAGACCCCTTACCTCAAAATATCTTAAAAGCTCAAAGACTCAGTTGGTGATCATGTATCACCACAACTGGCATGCATGGCATGATACTTAATCAAAACATGATCAGCATTCCCTTTGTGACTGTGACGCCCCAACTTTCCAGGAGGTCGCCCATCCTAGAACTACTCCCATCGTAGCACGCTTAACTTTCTTAATCTCTTGGGCTTAACTACAGCCCAAAATGTTTAAGCCAGGTTAAGAATATTAGCCTTGTTATATCTTATATATAGGACTATCTAGGGTCTTACATTCTCCCCTCCTTAAGCCCTGACGTCCTTGTCATGCTCAGATTCACAAGTATCAAGCGATGTGAGACTCATCTCGCTAGTCTAAACCGACCTTGTGGAACAGCCAACAGCATGAGAGCCTCGCTCTCCCCGCTGTATAATCCTGACTCAGCGGAGACTCATCTCACACTTCCGAATAGTAATTGGATCTGATACCAACTATGACGCTACAACTTTCCAGCAGGTCACTCATTCTAGAACTATTCCCGTCCTAATACGCTTAACCCTCTTAACCTTTTGGGCTTAGCCATCGCCCAAAATGTTTAAGCCGGATTAAGAGTATTAGCCCTATTATATCTTATATATAGGACTATCTGGAGTCTCACAGTGACAGTAACTCGCAACACTCAAAAGGCACACTCTATGATTAAGCATCATCCTTGGACAAGGAATAAAAAATTTGATGGGCAGCCAATTAAAGTTCCTTGAAAAATGATAGAGAAAGATAATAATCAACTTCCAGAATGATCTAATATCTCAAATAGGTAAGACACTACATTTTGAAAAACTTGGGCCTCACAATTGGAACTTAAGTATTTGTAATTCAAAATGCATCAACAGAGAATGATATGACTATCAAATAGTTTGCCAGACACTTAGCAATGTTGAACATCAAGTTATCTGATCAAATTTAGAATGTCCAACATCTTCGCAACAAGCCCTCTTTTCAAGACCACAAATTTATGCAGTATGCAGTATGCACTAACATAAAAATAAAATAAAATAAAATAAGATAACTAGATCCGATCCAACAGCCTAACAAGGTTTATGTTTCTCCTACCATTAAAGCAAGATTAAATGGAAAAGGCCATTATCTGATTATCCTCACCTTCAGTCCGGGAACGTAGTCACCGCGCTTGTAATACGCCGGGCTCTTCGCCGCCCTCCATTCCGCCGTCCCCATTCCATCTGCAATAAACTACAAAAATCGACAACTTATCCAGATCCAAGATGGCAAACTTGATGCATCGCGTACGTTACTCACAGTGGTTGTTCTCGCAGATCAAAATGACGGGCAAATCCCAGAGAGCGGAGATATTGAGCGCCTCGAAGAGCTGCCCCTGATTCGCGGCGCCGTCGCCGTAGAGCGCAAATGTGACGGCCCCCTCCTTCAAGTACTTGTGCGCGAAGGCGACGCCGCACCCAAGCGGGACCTGCGCGCCGACGATGCCGTGGCCGCCGTAGAACCTCGCGTCCTTCTTGTAGAAGTGCATGGAGCCGCCCTTCCCGTCGGAGCAGCCGTTGCGGCGGCCCATGAGCTCGGCGAAGGCCTCGACGAGGGTGCCGCCGCGGGCGAGGAAGGTGCAGTGGTCGCGGTAGGCGGTGATGATGGAGTCCTTCTTGGTAATGGCGGCCTCCATGCCCACGGCGGCGGCCTCCTGGCCGTCGTAGAGGTGGCAGAAGCCGCGGATGAGCTTGGCCTTGTAGAGGGAGTCGGCGGCGATCTCCATGCGCCGCATCAAGGACATGTCGCGGAAGAAGGAGAGGAGCTCCGCCGGGGAGGTGTCGACGGAGCGCGAGGGGGGCTCGATCTTGTGCCCGGTGAAGGGGACGCTCGTCTCGATTGTTAGGGTTTGGTCGGAGGAGAAGGGGCGAGAGAGGGGGGAGGTGAGGATGGGGCGGAGGAGAGATTCTTTACTTTGAGGCCATTCGTTGTGGAATGTTTTAAAAAAAAGGCCATGGTGGTGTTAGTAGGATTTGACCCGAGTGTCCAAGAGGTTGTTCGCTGCACCTGGTCCATCACGTCATCCGTACACCAACGCTGCAAAGGTCAGCTCTTTTAGTAAAGAACAATTATATTAGGGAAAACTTCAAAAAACCCCTGTGGTTTTCTAGTTTCTCACTTTAGCCCCTTGTGGTTTAAAATGTATATATTTAACCCCCTGTGGTTTCTTTTTTCTTTTTTTCTTATCAATTTTATTATTTTATTTTTCTTAAATCGGTGATAAAATTAAAATTAAAATTAAAGGGTACTAAAATAAATATTTGATAAATCTAGATGGGTATCTGAAGTTTTTTATACATAATTTAATAAAATATTAACAAAAAAGCTACAAAAAAAAATAAAAACGAAACCACAGGGGGACAATTTGATACATTTTAAATCACATGGGGACAAAGTGAGAAACTAGAAAACCATAGGGAGGATTTTTAAAGTTTTCCCATTATATTATCAACCTTTTCTATCACAACTGTCAAAAATTTAATGATCAGCGTTTAAAATTTTAAAATTGTAATATAATTAAACGAGACAGATACCAATTAACTAGTTTTAGAAACACCAACTACTATATATAAATATACTACTACATTTATTATCTTATAAAGATAAAATTGTGCAAAGATTTAGATTTTTTTTTTTGTGTAATTAAAACAGCAATCTTGATGAGCAATAATATTCGCACACATAGAAGTAGGTATAAATTTTATAATTTTATAATTTAAAACTAATTATTTTATGCTAGCTTTATCATATTGTTTTTAATACTAATTTTTTAAAAACAAATTGTCTATATATTTTTTTCTTATAATCTATTCTTTCTTTTTTTCTACATTAAAGGAGGGTTTGGAAGGACACGTGTCACCCTTTGGTCCTCCCAAACCCTTCTTTACTCTTTCTTTCCCTCTATATATATATATATATATATATATATATATATATATATATATATATAAATATAAATTATAAATTTTGATACTTTTAAATTTAAAGATTTTAAATTCCAAATTTTATATTTTATATTTTAAATTCTAAATTTTAATTTTAACTTATAATATTTAGTTTCAAATTTTAAACTTCAAAATTTAAAATTTTAAATCTCTAAACTCAATGAAATTAATTAATTAATTTNGAGAGGGGCGAGGTGAGGATGGGGCGGAGGAGCGCGGAGGAGGAGGAGGAGGAGGAGGAGGAGGAGACGAGGCGGCGGAGGAGCGCCATGGATGGGGATGGGGGAAGAGACGGGGAAGGGTTGGTGGGGAAGAAAGTGAGATTCTTTACTTTGAGGCCATTCGTTGTGGAATGTTTTTAAAAAAAGGCCATGGTGGTGTTAGTAGGATTTGACCCGAGTTTCCGAGAGGTTGTTCGCTGCACCTGGTCCATCACGTCATCCGTACACCAACGCTGCAAAGATCAGCTCTTTTATAGTGAAGAACAATTATAACATCAACCTTTTTCTATCACAACTGTCAAAAATTTAATGATCAGCGTTTAAAATTTTAAAATTCCAATGTAATTAAACGAGACAGATACCAATTAACCAGTTTTAGAGACACTAACTACTAAAAATAAATATACTATATTTATTATCTTATAAAGATAAAATTATGCAATTGAAACAGCAATCTTGATTAGCCATACTATTCATACACATAAAAATAAGTATAAATTTTATAATTTTTTAATTTAAAACTAATTATTTTATGCTAGCTTTATCATATTGTTTTTAATACTAATTTTTTAAAAACAAATTGTCTATATTTTTTTTCCTATAATTTATATATAAAAGTAGGGTGCACAAATAGCATTAACGCTTAACCTTCATTGGCTCTAGCGTTCATCCAAGAGTTACATAATTGGTGGAGATGTTGGATGTTTCCACCGTATATTTAATTAAATATGGTGACAATTAATCCAATAAAAAAAAAATCAAAGTGACAATTTTCCATTGGAAAGTCAGCGTAGACTTTTACGTCCAGTAGACCAGTTCAAATTTTAGAACTCTTTGAAGGATTAAACAGTTTAGTTCTACAAATAGAGCTACTACCTCGAATGAAGGATATATAGTTAATTAAAATTGATAGATTGCTACATTAGCTTTTTGTCTTTAAATATTTAGATAATAATTTACATATATCTTATATTTCATGAATTATTATTATTTTTACTTATAAAAATTAATGGAACAAATTTGGAGAATAATTTTAATCACCATGGGAGCAGAACAAAATGGCGCTTTCATTGGTTGCTTGCAATTCTAATCAAATTGTAAAACGGGGAGGAAAAATATATAGTAAGGACGTATGATAACGACTTGAATAGATTAATGAATCTAGTTTGTCCACAAATATTTTATGCTATCTATCATCGTTCGGATATTTTAATAGCAAAATTTTTATTGAAAGAGCTCAAATGTATACACAATGTATATATTATTATTTGTTTTAGACCAGCCCCCAAGATAAACTCGCACATTAAACACCCACATATTTTAGTACATCATTGTCATCATTATGCATTAATTATATATGCCACTTATTCGACCAATGAGAGGTTACCCGGAAAAGCCAACTACCGACATAAAGGGGGAAAATTGGGACGTACATTATGAATGAGTAATAATCAAAGTGTAATTTTTTTAAAAAAATATTTTGTGACTTTTTGAGACGGAATAAGTTTCATCACAGAAAAATAAATAAATGGTTTTTAGTGAGTATATATATGTGTAGATGTAGAAGAAGGTCCCGAAAGATGGTGATTACTATGCCATGTCAAAATAGAGATACGAGCGTTTTATAAAATCATTTTGTGTTATGATTAGATTCCAAAACTTTTTTTTTTCTTGATTTTGGGAAATAGCATTGAGAAGTTATAGTTTGTCCAGTAAATAGTTTAGAGCTTTTATTAGAAAGTTACTTCGCCTTTAAAAAAAAGGTCTAATTAGCTAACATTGCGAGAGTTTCAACCTAATTATTGTAGGGCCACCAGATCTCCCTTCAGAAGTAAGAAAGAAACGTGCCCAACTTTTCACAAGTATTAATAAGAAAAACAACCTGAGGGCCCATTCAATGATGATATTTTGAATTTCACATTTCCAGCTAAGTTTATTTCTAAATAAAATAAATGAAACGGGTGGTAGGGGTGTAAACAAGCCGAACACAAGCGAGCTGGGGTCGGCTCGTGTTCGGCTCGTTAATAAACAAGCCGAACACGAGCTGGAGCTGAAAAATTCAGCTCATAGTTCGGCTCGTTTATTAACGAGCCGAACACGACGCGCAACGAACAATAATTTAAAAAAATAGATTAAATATATATAAAAAATAAATTTATAAATCTTATCCATTAAACTTTGTCTAATAGTAAACTTTACATATAAATGAGTTTTTTTTATAATTAAACTCGCATTTATATTTTTATTTTGCTAAAATTAAATAATAAAAATATATATTATATATAATTATTTATTTATATATAAAATATAAATTTAATAAATTATATAAATATAAAATATATGTATTCGAGCTGTTATCGAGCCGAACACGAGCAAGCTGACCCAAGCCTCGTGTTCGGCTGTTTATTAAACGAGCTGAAAAATTCAGTCATGTTCCGGCTCGTTTAACTAAATCGAGCTGAGCCGATCTCTGACTCAATTTTTTTTTTTTTTTTCGAAGCCGAATGTCCGAGCAAGCTGCTTCGCGAAACAGCGAGCTGGATTGCCAGCCCCTAGGCGGGTGGCGTGCTACCTGTTCTAAAAAGAAAAAAAAGAAGAACTTGCACAAACTAATTTTGTGATCTTCGTTGAGTAAAAATTTTATAGTTGATATTCGAGATTCCATGTTCCTAATACCTCGGCAGCTGAGATAAGAAGATTTCCTGTGTTACAAAGCATTATAATTTTTATACATTTTACTTCATTATGATCTTTTTATTTTTATTAATTTATGTTTGTCAGCCAATTAGATGAGTCAAATATTCACACGCATACAAACCAATTTTAAGAGCACAAAGTAGTATAGACAAAAAACTCATAATATGCTTGGTTTGCCTCATAGAACAATTTTAAAAATAACTAGTTTAAAATTTTTTTACTTTTAAAAGACTAGCCTTTTTTAAAATATATTATTCTTGTGTTTGTTCATAGTATTAAATATCTAAACTTTGAATTTGAAATATCAAGTATCAATCATCAAACTCTTGATCACTAGTGGTAGTTAAAAATAAAAAATAATAAAAAATTATCAGGTGGACATATTTCTTTTTATATAAAATATTCATATATGAAAAATAAAATAAAACAAGGGGTTAACTTTAATTTTTTTCATGTTGATTAGCTCATTTTTCACTTTACCACTCTATGCTTAGAAAAAAAAACAATACTTAACTATTCTGTAATTGCATCGACTGTCCCTAGTGCAAGTGGCAGAGGGCTTAGCGGTTAGTATCCGAGGTCCCAAGTCCTAATCCTAATTGATTCATATTTTCAGCTAAGCTTATTTTCACAAGAAATAAAACGAAAGAGGTAACATGCCATTTTTCTTTCTAAAAAAAAATTTATTCTGTGATTGAGGGCATCTTTTTACTTTGTCATTAGATAGTTCAAAAAGTTATATTTAATTATTCTATAATTATAAAAAAATTATTTTACTATTCCATTTGATAGCAAATATTTTTGATAAAAATAAAAATAGAAAATAATTAGGTATAAATTTTTGAATCACAAAGTGCCAAAGTGATAGGAAGCTAAACCACGGAAAAAATCTAAAATGTGTCAATCACACCACCTCATCTCTATCTCCATCCAATCAAATTATTTTGGTGATTCACTCATTCCATTATAATTTTTTTTAAAACAATATTTCTATTATAATTTTTTTTAAAAGAAAAAAGGTTGGCTGAAACATAAATAGTATTGTGATGCAGCTGCCGTGTAGAATGCCACCTCCTAAACCACATGAGGTGAATTGAAGTTATTTTGCTCTAAAATAAAAGAAGAGGACTAATGGGATGATCCAATCATTCATTTTCACCTACTCTTTTATTAATTCACCCTCTCCTTCTTATTGGACCTCCCGGGCCTATCAAATTACTCCACAATTTATGTGGGACCCAAACAAAAGCAAGGGCAATTTTGTACTTCTGTAAAAAAAATTCAAATACCATCGACGTGGTTAGTATTATATTTTAAAATATATTATTTTTATATTTATTTTGTGTTTTTTATTATTTTTTTTAAATTAGTGATAATGTTAAAATTAAATGATACTAGAATGAATATTCGATAATTCATAGATAAAATATTTAAAAAATTTTGTATATAATTTAACGAAAAATTAACGAAAGATTTGATAAAAAAATTATAAAATATTAAATTAATACACTTTAAATCATAAGATATTAATTAAAGAGAAAAAAAAAAAACTAACTATATAATGGTATTAGAAGTTTATAAAAAAAAAAAAAAAATGCAAGGCCAAAATTGGAAAGCGAACTCCGATAAATCTGGCCCAATCGCGTCCCCTCAATTCTCTCCCCGCCGTGTCAATCGCCTCCTCCAATTTCTCTCCCTCTCTCTCTCTCTCTCTCTCTCTCTCCGCCGCCGCAGCGTCTCCTCCGGTCTCCATCAACTCATCCATGGCTTCTTCCACCCTGAATCGTTGGCTGAGGCCCGAGGTGAAGATAATTTTCACCAATTTTCTCTTCTTTTAGTGAAGTTTTACTAATTTTAGAATCCCCCAAATCACCTCTTTTGGATCTGATGTGTTTTTTCTTGGATCTGCAATAATCGTGGATTTGATATTGGATTTTTGGGGTGCTTGATTGATTTTACGGTAGGTTTACCCGCTGTTTGCGGCGGTGGGGGTCGCGGTGGGGATCTGCGGGTTCCAGTTGGCGCGCAACCTCTGCATCAACCCTGAAGTGAGGTTTGTTTCTCGTTGTAGTAATTGATCAGTTCAAGAGTGGTATTAGATAGATCTAAGTAATTTATTAATTTCCTGTTGTGTGGTTTGTTGAACGATCTAAGTATATGATTAATGGCGAAGAGATGAAGAGAAATTAATAGTGACTTGATCTCAAGAGTAAGAACATATATAGCCAGGTCTTTGTGAGCATACTATTTCAGAAATATATCTCGAATAATTTTGTAGAGAAGTATCTGAGAATATGAACTTTTGATCTCAAGGAAAAAGTATCTGATGGGAGACTTTTTTTTTTAAAAAAAAGAAATATTACATGATATCGATTGATATGCATGACAGGCAAAAGGTGTCATGAATTTTTACTGTATAAACTGTAATCACAAATCATTGTTGTTGAATACAAACACTGTTTGGATTGGGGTTAAGGGGTGGAATAACCCCTTGTCCCCTCCTTTATATCCAGACGCTAATTTGTTACCCAAGAATAGTAGTTCTCGGGTATCTGAAATAAGCTGGTATAACTATCCCTACCAACACCTCCATTTTCTATATATAACCACCCACTATTTTTTTCATTTCATATTATCTATCCAAATACTATTTTTCTCATCCCCGGAAACAATCCAATTTTCATCCAAATGCTATTTTTCTTATCCCCATACTTGTACCTATCCCTCTAATAGCAAGGAAGTGAGCGTGTGGATTTTTGACTTTACATCACTACACCATTGAATATCCAGGCTTTTACTATGATGCTTCGCCTCGGCGTTATTCTTCTGATGTATCTCTATATTTACAATTGGTTTCTTTGAACATTCAAGTTGATAATTCCTTAAATCTCCTCTCCTGTCTTGTCGTGCAGAGTTAGCAAGGAAGGAAGGGCGGCGGGAGTGCTCGACAACTTTGCCGAGGGGGAGAAGTATGCTCAGCACGGTCTTAGGAAACTCGTTCGCAACCGAACCCCGGAGATCATGCCATCTATCAATAAGTTCTTTACTGATCCTAAGTGAAGCATTTTTGGCTTGTGAGCCAGTAGAATGATCATCATTTGAACTTCTATTTCTTATCTCTGCTCGTCAAATCATTCAAATGACTTGGAATGGCGATGAGAGTGTAGACTCAAATTGAGTACTCGTGTAATAATCTATGCGTATAAACCGGATAAAGACAACTGCTAGTTAAAAGTTCAAAACTCGGTGATTGTCGTTAATGACGTGAATATTTGTTAAGTTTGTTCTTTTTATAGTTTTGGAGTCTCCATATATTGTTCGGTTTGATCATTGGATAGTGATCAAATTGTTTACAAAATGATTGGTGTGTGATCATTGGATAGTGATCAAATTGTTTACAAAATGATTGGTGTGCTAATAATGTTGTTTTCTTTTGTATTTCCAAAACTCCGCAATGGATGCTTGAGGTTCTGAATCCTTATTTTGCATGGTTTCAAGTGATTTCACTCACTCTAAAACCTCGGGCGTAGCACTGGCTCTTTTGATGATCTCTATCAACCACAAACTCCACGATGATCCGCTGATCTGTATCCATGGTTAAGCTCAGGTCTTGAGTCAACTGGATGTTGATTCAGCTGATCACCGGTGATGACTTGAATAGTGGATGAATTTCTTTTTTTGAGCAGATATTTCACCATCACATTATAATAAGCCGGTCAGATTCAACATCCAGCTAGTTTGAGGAGAATTGTGTCAACTCACTAACCCTGGTACATGTGAAATTCTACTTAGTACTGGAAAGGAGAAAAGCAGAAACATTAGAACTTGCAGCTTGAAGCAGCAGGAGCTACATGCTGGTAACATGGAAAGTAATGTTTGTTACTCATACTACCCTGAGGAAATTTGCAGTGCATGTACAAACACTATGTAAATCTCAAGCTTTTGTTTCCCTTTCAGGATTCATACATAGGTTTGCATTAAGAATTCCAACAAATTTTTAGCCTGATCATCCACAGTAGTTTGCTTGTTGTATGGTCTCACCTCTTACCTTGTAAACTGTACGAAGAAAGAATTACCTGTGAGCATTACTTAATATCATGTTCTAAGAATTGTTTCGTGTAGCTTCCTTTTCTTCCGAAGATGGGACTCTTTTGGAGACTAGCACTACTCTTGATCTTTAGTGCATCAATCTAAGTTGTATATGACACCAGGTTGAGACAAATTTCAGCTAAGAATTTGAAGATAAAGCTGTGGCGAGCTCAGCTCGAGCCTTTTCTAGGGCATCCGACAAGTTCTCCGGTTTCCGCCCACCAGCTTGTGCAAAATTAGGTTTGCCGCCGCCGCCTCCACCACACAGTTTAGCTATCCCTCCTATGAACTTCCCGGCTTGGATACCCATTTTGATGACTTGCGGAGAAAATGCGGCGACCAAGCTTACTTTGCCATCTTCTGGGATCGAACCCAGAACAACTGCTGCTGGATCTCCCAAAGAGTCCACAAGATACTCAGCAGCACTTTTTAGGGCATCGGCATCCGTATCGTCCATATTCTCAACAACCACCCTGTAAGAAAGAGAATATAATCTTATAATTTTTCTTTTGTTGCTCACGTTTTTCCTTTCTCTTAAAGGTTAGCAATGAGAAATGCTCAGGAGATGTTTATACCTGACATTGTTGGATCCAATAGCAGTGGATTTGCTTGCAATAATTGATGCTTTAAGTACTGCAATTTTACTTCGTAACGATGAAACTTCATTTCTCGTCATTCTTAGTTCCTCAAGAATAGTTTCCACTCTGTTGTTCACATCTTCTGCTTTTACCTTAAATAAAGAGCACAAACAAAAAAAAACATCAATAGCAGAACAATCACAAAAACAAGAACCGTAAAGGTTACATACCTTCAATAAAGAACATAAACGTCTCATATGCTTGTCTCGAGCTGAAACATATTCAACGAAAGCCTCACCTGCAACAGCTTCAATCCGCCTGACTCCAGATGCTATACCTTGTTCTGAAATTATCTTGAATCCACGGATCTCAGAAGTATTCTGAACATGTGTCCCACCACATAGTTCCATTGATACACCAGGGACCTCTACAACTCTGACCTGTAAGATGCTATATAGTTAACTTCAACAAAACGTCCTCACAGGGAGAAAATTAGTTAATTTTCTTTTTATGGTTTCTAGAATCATTAATGTAATAATGTCTAGCAAACCAGTTCCTACAAATTTTCTTAAGCTCCTCCAGCCCAAGATTGAGATTTTTTAATTACGATCATATCTTGAAGAGGGATAAAGAAAAAGATCAAACTACAAAAACAAAATAATAGAGAGTCTGAAAACCTAACCTGTTCACCATATTTTTCACCAAACATTGCAATGGCTCCTGCATTTTTGGCGTCCGTCAAAGCCATCACTTTAGTCTCAAGCTGTGTCGCATCACTTATCCATTGATTTACCAGCTGTTCAATTTCTGTTATTTCATGTTCAGAGAGAGGGCGATGGAAATTAAAATCAAATCGAAGACGATCGAAGGCTACTAAGGAACCAGCTTGAGATGTCTCTGGACCAATGACTGTTTTGAGAGCAGATTGTAGCAGATGTGTAGCAGTATGGTGAACCTAGAAATGCAAAAGTTTTACATATAGTGATTTATAAATAGAAAGTTCACTGACTACCTGTAAGATGAACAAAGGTCCCAGAATTATGAAAAGCTGACATAAGTGTGAACAAAAAAAAAAAAAAAAAAACGCATTCTCTAAGAATTTGTAGAAAGAAAGGTTATGAGAGAAAAAAAAAGCCATACTTTGGCTCTCTGCCTCAATTTTGCATCAACTGCAGCATCTATGTCTAAGCCAACCTCTAGTGATCCCTCTTTAATTGCACCTTTATGCACAAAGATATTCCCCAGAGACTTTTGAACATCTTTGATTTCCACTACAGTTTTCCGTCTTCCATCTTCGTCTCCCAAAATGTATAGAAAACCATTATCTCCTACTTGACCACCTGATTCGGCATAAAATGGTGTCCTATCCAACAAAATTTCTACATCAGTACCTTCAGAAACATGTGTAACTGGGTTGCCATTAACCAAAATGCCCTTTACAGTAGCACTAGCAGAAAGAGAGTCATAGCCCAGAAATTCAGTGTCCGGTATACTCCTGGCAATTTCCACGTCATTCCCTATAGATAGTTTGACCACGCTGTGAGCAGCCTGGGATTGCCTTCTTTGGTTTTCCATTTCGATATCAAATCCCTCCATATCAATAGTAACTCCTTGTTCTTCAGCAACTTCTGCTGTTATCTCAACTGGAAAACCGTACGTATCATACAGAAGGAAGACATCTTTCCCAGAGAGGCAAGGCTTATTTCCATTATTTCCACCACTTTTAAGTAAGGCATCAGAGAGAAACTGGTTCAACAGCTTTTCTCCTCTTTCTAAAGTCTGTACAAACCGAAGTTCTTCTCTCTTTAGCTCTTCAAGAATAGCAGTCTTCCTTGATTTGACATCTGGGTCGATATTAGTGCTGAGCTCTATGACTTTCTCAGCCAGTACAGGTAAGAAAGCTCCATCAGGATTCCCATGGTCATCGCCTTTTATACCTAGCAACCTACCAGTACGAACAACTCTTCTTATAAGCCTTCGGACTACATATCCTCTGCCGATATTTGACGGTATAACCCCATCTGATATCAGATAAACAACTGCTCGCATATGATCACCAATTATCTGAGAGCAGAAAGAAGGTTGCAGTAAGGAAATTATTCATTTTTCTTTTTAATGCTCATAACAAAGCGAATAGAAGAAGCTCCAATTATACCATACTTTAAGATTGTTCTTTGTAACACTATCTGCTTCAGGGTAAGAAATCCTTGCCAAATCTGTTGCCTTCTCTATGATTGGGAAGATCAAGTCAGTCTCATAGTTGTTTGGAACCTGCGAACAATAAGAATTAGATGACAGCTGATGGCACAATTACTGAACTCTACAGACATGACAAAATCACATAAAACAAAAATGAACACGAATTCAATTTCCAAACACATTAACATCATGATCTTCTAAAGAAAAGCGAAAAGTGAATACCATCTTTGTTTTCTTGTCTCCTCAATCTCATTTTAAATTAGCTTATTAGTGTTGAAAGTGTAGGTTCAAATTATGGAAGGTTGAATTCAAATGCTATCAGTGACCAAAGACTTCTAACAATATGAAATATAATGGCTACTCTGTTTCTTTTCTGAAAGTTCCAATGCTATTTAATCCGCATGTCTAGTTTGGCAATTGAATTGAATTTTTTCTGAGAAGTTAAATACTCAGAAAACTTTTATAAACCAGAGCAAATTATTACAAGTTCATGCTTACTTTTGCTTGAAACTTTATTGCTCGATCTTTTCCTATAATTCCACATTTAAAAGCTTCTTACTTTGAAGGAATCATCATGTAAATGTTGCTCGGAAAAAAAAAAAAAAAGAATGGTTGTTTTGAGACATTCTTTGCATCCACAGAATGTAAAAAGTATCAAAAGATTCTAAACAGTGATTCCTAAGTCTCAAAGCAAAACCATCACATTCTCTATGCAGAAAGATACCTTCTGAAGGATCCGTGCTACACGCTCGAGGCCCATGCCTGTATCTATATTCTTCTGTTTCAGGGGTTCTAGAGAGCCATCATCCTTTTTGTTGTATTGCATAAAGACCAGATTGTAGAATTCGATGAATCGGCTATCATCCCCCAAATCCTGCATATAACTATAGGAGAATATCACTAATTTTAATTATAAAGAGACTTGCTCAAATGAATAAGGAAAATAGCAAATTTCTTGACAGTTGAATTCCCACTTACAACATCTGTGTATCCCCTCTCAGAATGGAAATCAAAATAAATCTCAGAGCAAGGACCACAGGGTCCGGTGATCCCACTGGTCCAGAAGTTGTCATCTTCACCCATCCTCTTTATTCGCTCTTTTGGAACACCAACCTAATCATGAACTAAAAGTTTAGGCAATAGATAGAAATTCATCAAAATTAATAATTATTATTGCTGAAGCTCCAAAAATTAAATGATTCTGATAGGTATGGCAACATAGCGAGAAAGTGCAAATTTAATATCAGTCCTCAAAATGCTGAGAAACCAAAATGAAAAGATAAATCTCATTCAAGATGCTACTAAATAAACCACCAATCCAGATTCCAGTGAGCATCTTTTCTTATGTTCTGATACCAAGCAACCGCTAGGAGAAGAAACAATAGTTATTTGAGTAATCAGTTCAAATTATCAAGCTGAATCAATAAGAAGGCAAATATTTCTACTCGGTAGCAATGATGATAAAAACTAAAATATCGCATTCGCAAGGAAAAATTTACTTTATTTTGATGAAAAAATTGTTCCAAACCTAATTTTAATAACAGCTGCTTTTGATAGATATACTGGGTATAGTTTTTGGTTTTCCATGCAAACCATGCCTTGATGATAAAAGGATGAACCATATGAATTGAGACATCACTAAAGGATTCATTTAAACAGCTCACCTCATTGTGCCATAGAAGGAAGGCTTCATCATCATCTTCAAAAACACTAATCCACAGCCTCTCAGGAGGTAACCCATATCTACAAGAGTGGGAAAAAAATTCCAGCAATGGACAAAGAGGGCATAACAGAGGGGGCAAGGAATCATGAAATCAAGTGAATGGTTAGACAGAGAGATTAACATGAAGCTTAGACAAAAAATTTCACGATTTTATCAGGAGAAAAACAAGAGATCTTACAAAACAAAGTCAATGATAAGTTCATTCTAAGAAAATGAAGAAGGTTAATGGGGAAAACTTCGTCACATGTCAGAACATCAAGTCACTTTTCTAATTCTTTAGATTGCACTCTTAGTACATCACCCAAGAAATGCAGATAAAAGCTGAGCGAAAACCATGTAATACAGGCCGAGTTCAACTTTATGACAGAGATTACAACATCATTGCAAAAGCTTGACGTCTCAATACTTTAAGCTTGTAAGATTGATAGAGCTACAGGAGGTTCACACACTTTTCATGAATATGCACCTTAAAACTACTGCAAGGTTCCCACCTGAAAGCATGAATACTTTTAGACAGGACAATGTGTATGCAAATGTCATTCTTCAGTTAAACAGCTTAATTTACCAATATAGACTTCATGGCGCATCGGGAATAAAGTTTTGTTCATACTCCTTAGTTGAAAGTTCCCATGCCCATACAATTGCTTCCTTTTTGAAGTAATCTCCAAAGCTGAAGTTCCCAAGCATCTCGAAGAAGGTGTGGTGTCGAGTTGTTCGTCCCACGTTTTCAATGTCATTTGTGCGTATGCATCGTTGAGCGGTTGTAGCACATGGGACACGTCTAGGTTCCTGTGTGCAACACTCGTTGGTCAAAAAGATTGAGAATGAACAAAACAGCGACCATTAGGTGATCTTCCAAAAATATAATTGCGAATAGCCTTAAAAGGGGTAAATGCGTACGGGACAACATTATAAAGATTGGTGGAGAACCTTCACCTAACTCAGCAATCATAACCAATTACAGAACTCGTCGATGACTATGTTCATGCTGATGCAAAGACCGCACAAAGAAATACTTGCATCAAATGATCAAAGGAATCATCAGAAAAGGAAAAAGAGAGAATTATTAGATGGCATCTCCGACTAGTTTACTAACAAAGAATAGCACATCGGCCTGATTACTTATGCTAGCACTCTGTTTTTCATCTCCAGCCACACGACACGACACGCCACTTGCCTCAGTTAGCACATGGTGCAAGAACCTCTTTATTTGCAAGCTCACCGTATACAAATCATAAAGTGCACGTACGAACAGTAAAAGACCATGTTAATGATACAGATCTCCTTTGGTACATTTTCTTAAGATTGTTGATGTATGATAATAGTATCTCTTATACATCTAAACTGTCCATCGACATGTCAACCAGGTACTTCATATAAATCTTGGACTATTTCCTAAAGACAAAACTAAAGGCATAAACATTCCTACGGAATTCATCGTGCAATTTAAAGACTGAGAACAAACAAATCAATACGTGAGGGTAAGAATGGTTATAATCTTAGAGGAAAGCAAAAGGCAAGAAGTTTTCTTCGCGCACCTTCCCCAGAAATATAGGCTTAAATTGAAGCATCCCAGCAATAGTAAGCAAAACTGTTGGGTCATCAGGCACAAGTGATGAACTTGGGAGAATCTTGTGGCCGCGAGAAGCGTAAAAATTAAGGAACCGGCGGCGTATTGCGTCCCCACTCACAGAACTGTCCTCGGCCGTTTCTTCTGCTGTTTCCTTCGTCGTGGGCTCCGCCGAAGCTGTCGAACCAAGCGTGAAAAGTAGGCAAATTTTCTTTTAGAACTACCAATTTTAGGTTCCGTTTCACGAAGATATAAAAAGAATACATAAATTGTGAGACCTGATGATGAGTTTCTTATCCTGAATTTAACTTTCTCAGCATTATTTCTTATATGCTTGTTACAGCGACAACCTGTGAACGATCAATGATGTGTTAAATCACACACATACTCAACGCAATGACCATTTCTTCATATTATAGCGAGAAAACACCAAACATGCGGCAAAAATTTACCGAAAAAATCGAGAATAAGAACTACAAAAAATTGGTTTACGGAGGGAAGAGACTTGCCATGAAGGGGGCGGAGAGTGAAAGAAGCCCTAATCGGAATGCATCGATGGCGAAAGGGGGCGGCGGAGAGGAGAGGAAGAGCTCTTGAGGCGTGGCTCAGCCGCTCCATAGAGTGAGCTTATGGTGTTTGCTTCTTTGCGTTGCCTCTTTGCTTTGCCTCTTCTCTTGTTATCTCGAGTGCTCGCCTAAATATTTATCCGGAAATTTTGGTTTACAGTTGTGTGGGTGGGGATCGTAAGGCGACGTGAGCCGTCGGATCTATTTCGCATCGACGGCCGTTGGGTCGCCTTTAAGATTCGGGCAGCGGCTACTCTCTTTTTAGCACCGTCCTCAGAACAATAATAATAATTATTATTTAATAAAATTTTTATTACAATTTAGGTTTCTTTTAAAAAATTTACTATTAAAAAAGTAAAATTCAATAAGACTAGAGTGAAAAAATAAAATTTTGGATGGAGAGGGTGAAAGATTTAATAAGAATTGAATTATCAAGTTTGGAACAGGTTTGGGGTTCGATCAAACTGAGTTGCATTTTTTTTTTTCAATCTTTTTCATGTTTTCACCTTTCTGAGTAAAGAATTCCATCTTATGTTCTTTTTTGGTAGTATAATTCTACCAAGCTTGGATTTAGGATTGGTTCTTAATATTCTAAACCATATTCGATGGCGCACATAATCGATTCGAACGTGAATGACTTTACGAGTGCGAACACTACCATCCGTCCCAGCACACTCAGCTATGCCAAGCTTATGCAATAGCTAACTACTTTGTTGTCTTTTGGGCTTCACACAATGGAGACATCTCTATCTGCCTGTTGGAAGCTTCAAGCATTTCATATATCTCATCAGACTCTGGATGGCCTCTATCTCCCATTGTGAAGAGATGTGTTCTTTCACCAACCTCAATAGAACTCCAACCTGCTCCTTTGTTCACCCTATAATCCTTCATCATCTGTCTAAGCATCTTAACTTCTTCCCACTTTCCTACACAGGCAAACATATTGGACATCAAAACATAGTATCCGTCGTTCTCGGGATCTGAACTGAAAGCCCTCGACGCAATGCGCGCTCCTAGTTCGACGTTATTGTGCATTTTGCAAGCACCAAGTAAGGCTCCCCAAATTGCACCATCAGGCTCAATAGGCATGGTAAGAACAATTTCTTCGGCCTCATGTAGATGGCCATATCTGCCTAAAAGATCCACCATAGAAGCATAATGCTTCAGCGTCGGTCTAATAGAATACTCCTTCATTCTATTAAATAACTTTTTCCCCTCATCGACCAACCCAGCATGGCCGCAAGCAGATAGAATCGCAAGAAATGTAACTCCGTTAGGCCTCACACCTCCTCGTTCCATCTCTGCAAACACCTCTAATGCTTCCTTTGCATAACCATGGATCCCGTACCCGGAGATCATAACATTCCACGACACAACATCTCTTTCGTGCATGGAATCAAACACCGCTCTTGATAGTTCGAGTTGCCCACATTTAGCATACATGTCAACGAGTGCAGAGGAAACAGTTGCATCAGAATCCAAACCTATTTCTTTGATGTAACTGTGTATCCACCGGCCGCGATGGAGAGCAGCCAACTGTGAACAAGCAGATAGAATGCCTACCAAGGTTGCGGAATTGGGTCTCACATCTTCTAAAAGCATCTGATCAAATAATGACAATGCATCTTCTGAATATCCCGCATTGGCGTAGGCACCAATTAAAGAATTCCACGTGACAACATCTCTATTTGTGTGATCAAATATTATACTTGCCAGGCGAAGCACTCCGCACTTTCCATACAAGCCAATGAGAGCATTAGCAACTGAGAGACGTTCATTAACCGAATGTTTCATCACATAACAATGAGCGGATTGGCCTAATCTTTGTTCTCCTAACTGGGCACATGAGGAGATCACAGAAACCAAGTTATTGATATCACAAGAAAGCCCTAGGCCAAGAATCTGCATTTCTCTGAAATAATTCAAGCATTTGACATCAAATCCCATCTTCCCACAACCATAAACCATCAAATTCCATGACTCCGAATCACGTTCAACCACAGTATTGAAGACTTTTTCTGCAATATCCAATAACTCAAATTTGTTGTAAAATGATATAAATGCATTACCAACCATTGTATCGACTTCAATATTCCTCCTCAATGCGATTCCATGAAAGGCCTTTCCTGCATGAGAATTTTTACCATTCACAAAACAAGTAAGCATAGCGCTAACAAAAATTCCATCAGGCTCTACCCCTGAATCCTGCATTGACCGAAACAACTTTATGCAGTCCAAAATTAGGCCTTTCCTGGCATGAACTCCAACAACTGCAGTCCATGAGACAACATCTTTCTCCGGCAACTCTTCAAATACAAGAAAAGCATCTTCTGGACTGTCGCATTTGGAGTACACTGAGAGAAGAGATGACTTAATAGAATCATGATATTCAAGGCCTATTTTCGTCAAAAACACATGTAGACATCTTCCTTCCCATAATGCTCCTAAGCTTCCACAAGCTTGCAGAGCACCTTCCACGGTCCGAGAATTAGGCCTGACCCCTCCATCGGCGCCAAGCCGATGCATTTGATTAAAGCAAACCAAACCCATCTCACATTCACCGTTCCTCACGTATCCAACGATAAGAGCAGTCCACGATACGACATCCTTCACAGGCATTTCATCGAACACCTTGAACGCATCACCGAGCACCCCGCACTTCGCGTACATGTAAACAAACGATGATCCGACACCGGCCGAATCCCGGGAGAAAAGACCGAACTTGATCGAGGCGCAATGGATCGAGGAGCCGGTTCCAAGCTCGAGTAGCTCGGAACAGGCGGAAACCACCATGGGAATGGTGAAATGGTTGGGCCGGGCTCCCCAAGAGAGCATTTTTGTGAAGAGTTGGAGGGAGAGGGCGAAACCGGAATCGGAGAAGTGGGTTTTGATGAGGGAGTTCCAGAGGAAGGTGTCTAGTGGGTTCGCGGGGAGGGAGGCGAAGAAGACGCGGGCGGCGAGGTCGGGGCGGAGGGAGGCGGCGTAGAGGGAGATGAGCTTCGCCGAGAAGAAGGGGTTGGTGCAGTGGCCGGAGGTGACGACGAGGGCGTGGTGGCGGAGGAGGGAGGGGAGAGAGAGGGGGTGAGGGGAGGAGAGGAGGAGATGAAGAGGAGGAAAGGAGGAAGAAGAGGACGAAGCAAGGTGGGAGAAGCGAAGGAGTTGAAGAAGAGGGAGGGGCCGTACGGAGCGGCGGAGGAGACGAAGGTGTTGAAGCATCGCCTTTCCCCATTAGAAGAAGCTGAGAACTACCAAAGGGGGAACAAAAACAAGCATCGAAGAGAATTGAGGCTTTTACTTAATTAGATATTAGATATACGAATTTTCAATTTGATATTAGATATACGAATTTTCAATTTGACAAAATAATTAAAAATTTTACGTTGCTATCTAATTGTTTTTTAAAAACCAGATTTTGTCAAAATCTTGTTAAAAAAAATAAATTTCAAGTAAAGTGATACCTCGTGTTAAGCACCGAACATTTAATGCAGATCAAATACTAAAATTTAAAAATATGATATAATTTTAGATAAAATTTATATAAATTTCAAAACAGGAAAGATCTGAATCGGGTGAACCTAAGAAGAATATTGGTGCCCAGGTGCTTCACTCAGAGGCATTCACACATGTTCAGCCTGAGCCGTTGATATGATTGGTTGGTCTGTGAACACCATGAATGCATCAGAAGCAATTCTAAGCTGGAAACTACTTTTTATCTTTAAAAAGGTTTCATACTTCAATTCATAAAAGAAACCAACTAGTAATATCATTCAGGAACACAACTTCACTACCATCTGCACTATGTACAAGACTACATAAAGAAAGACCGCGTTTAAGAGCATGGAAACATGTATCGAAGACGATACACGAACGAGTACTAAGTATTCCAAGGATTTTGAATAAGAATAAAATCAACTTCGACGAAATACAGAATTATCTAGCATTCCGGCCAAAGGGCTTTATGTCTTATGCATAACTCATACTTGTGGTGCCTGGAGAAGAGTCCAAGGAGATCTTCAAAACTACCCACTCAGCCATGTAAATAAATTGTCAATGTATGTAACGCATAACGCAACTCTGCAATTAACAAAAGGAACCATACAAAAACAGTTAGACAATATCAATGATAAAAGCAAAAAGATTACTTGGAAGGGAGATGTAAGTTTAGGATGAATGCTTAATCTGCATTGCATAGTTAAAAAGGAAACAAGAATCTGCATTGCATCGTTTAAGAGAATGGCTTCAATATATATATATATATAGCTTTTTATGAAGTCTGACTATGGTTGAAGGTGACACCCTGACTAACATCAAGTGCAAACATTCAGCACATGATTGCTCGGGAAGAATCAAAATCAACAATTGGTTTCCTAATTTCTCTCCTTTAACAAATCAATAATAAATTATCAAGACCAAGAGTGCAACAAGAAGCTAATGATTACCTCATATCTTGAGGAACCAAATCCTGCTTCTTTTCATCTCGAGCAACTCAATTTCCTGCGCCGTGACCTCCACCCTTTACCGTAGTCCTTGAACTGACCTCGACACGCCCTTTTGATTGCGGATTGATCTCTGCTAGTGGGTTAACCACAATTCCGCCCTGAAAGCCAACTCTCTGCTTATCCCACTTGTACGAAGCCCTGTTCTCCTCACTTAGGTACTGGATATCCGAAACAGAGAACCTAGAAGAGTATCTCCCATCATGCCTTCTCCAAAATCTGGAGCTAAGGAATTCTGTTCCGGGCAATCTACAACATGTATTATTTACTTCGGTATCATTGTTTGACATCCTCCCCGAAGAGGCAGCTAAGTCCCGGGATATCTCATCCAATGCCATCTCCATGCCATGTACTCTTGTTTCGAGTGAATGCATGCCATTTTGTGAGCTCCCAATGAATTTCTGATAAGAAACCAGCAGGTGTACAACTATAAGTTAGATATATTTTCAGCATAGATGCTCGAATTCTAAAAAACATATAATAGCTCTGACTGAAAAAGGATAACAATAGTTAAGTCATGCATTCTATAGAGCAAGTCTTAATGCGGAGTATTGAATCATGATGGAATCAATTAGCCAGTTTCTCAAAAGATGAACAAAATCTAAAGCAATGGTTCAGTACAATCTGTCTGGTTTGCCAAATTAGGCAGCCCTGTTAGCTCAACATTCCCAATGTAGATGGCCAGATTGCACCTTGCGACAGGTGCACCATTATGGTGCCAACTCTGTGGGTCTGGAGGTATGTGATGTATTGCTATGAGACATGCAACATACGAATTTGTGTATTCTCCACTTCGCTATTTATCTATCTAGAGATTAAATAGAAATTGAGAACTCATTTGCCACGACCTGAATCTTGGCCATTGACACAAATAGATAAAGCTACAAGAAAATAACTGGATAAGTTCTCCTAGAGAGTTTCTGTTAGATCAATGGTTCAAGTCAAATAAACAGCAGTCACGCCATCCATAATCACTGGAAGCCAACAGTTATCTGAGAGCAAAAGACACATATACAATGTTGTGTCAATTCTATCAATAGTTGAAGTAATGATGAAATATTTAATGTGACCGGTGCTAGCTGCTAGTATGCAGGTAATCACTAATTTTTTTATAGCAAATCCGGAGAGGTTAAAGGTGATGAATACTCTATGGCAAGCATTAAGTTTTGAATCCTCTAGGCAGTTAAGTTTAGAATATCATCCAAGTGAAGAAAAAGAATTATAAAACAACCGAAGCTAAGCGTACATTATGTCATTTGTCATATTCGTCGAGAAGCAGCAAATCTTCGAGCTCAGCTTAGTGAGGAAACTAGACAAGCTAAGTCTACAGGAATAAGTGATTGACATATTAGAAGATGTTACCTGGAGAAGATCTAATAAACTGGACTGTTGGTTCTCAATCTGAACCAGCTGCCTTCGAATCAATGACAAGTCACCGTCTCTGTGACCTTCATGAGCCTCATCGCTCATATTGTCTGTTCCTGCGGTTAATTCCAAGGAGCCATTCTCCTGAAATGGAACCACTCGTGCTCCCGACCTCAACACAGCCGACTTGCTCCCCTTCTCTTCACTAAACAACATCCTCCTTGCTTCTAACCTGGATCTAACATTGCCGTCCTTCCCCCCTTGCTCATGATCCTTAAATAGCTTTTCCTCAGTCACAGCTTTAACAGGAGTGTTTCCAACGGCAATTTCAACCCTCCACTCGGAGGTCTTTGTATGATCCATCTTGCGAGATAAAGGCGGCGACAATATCTTACTCCTAATGGAACCGTTGATCTTTCTAGCGGTTACTATGGGTGAGGCATCAGGTGGAGGTGATCTGCTTGATGAAAATCTGCTCTTTCTTGTGACAAGAGGAGAAGAAGATTGAACCGATTTCAAACTTTGGGAAGCATTTAAAGACCGCCCATCACTCGCACTTCCTGCCCATAAGATATCATAGTTGGAAAAATTATGTCCCGGCGTCCATCCATTTATCAGAATACATCAAATTTGAAAGATACATATCTTTTTCAAAAAGAGCGAAAGGAACATCCACTGAGTTTATGAAGAAACAGTGATTCGACACCAAAAAAGATCGGCAGATAAATATGGAGTAATACTTAGGCGGAAAAACTACGTCATTTGTAATACTGATAAATATAATGCCGATCGAATTTCTGCGAAGTTTTTAGACCAAACAACAGCTGGATTATTTTGCAATTGCCCCACCGACAAAAAAGATGCGAACATAATAAGGAAGAAGCCAGATCAACCAGATCAATTCATCACCTAAATTAGATGGATCGGATTGCGACTTTGTTGTCGGAGGAATAGCATTCGAGTTGCTATCAGCAGCAGGAGGAATCTCTTTCCACACTTCCAGCATTCTATTCATGGAATCCCGTACAATCTTCACCTGAAGCACAAGAAACAGAGCTCCAAAATCAGTATATCTAAGACAGATCTATATAGATAGATCTGATGAAAACGAACGATGGGATTTGGTGGGCAAACCTTATCGAATCTCCGGGATTCGAAGGAGGAGATGCAGGAGGACCTGAACCCCGCCAAGAGATCCTTCCTGGAGAGGGCGAGGAGCGTGAGGGCCTCCGACGCGGCCTTCCGCGCCGCCCAATCCTCGCTGGCGAGGGAGTCGACGAGGCAGGGAACGAGGAGGCCGGCGAGCGCCGGGGTGAGCATGCGGGGGAGGAGCGGGGCGACGGCCTCGGCGGGGTGGGATGCGGGGAGGAGGGCGAGGACGCGGAGGGAGTGGCGGCGGAGCGCGGCCCTGTCGGTGGGCCGCGCGTCGGACGCCGCCATCGCCTCCGTGTCCCGGTCCGACATCTTGCTCAGGCACCGGTTCACCCGCTGCTTCGTCCCTTCGCTCTTACTAGTCCCCATTCTCAAAAATTATATCGTACGTACTCAACGTGACTTAACGTAGTAAAGTAAAACTCTACTCCTCCGAGTCATAGCCATTGTTAGCATAAGATCGAATTGCGATCATGGAGGAGCAAAAGCAAGGAAGAGGCATTGCAGGTTTGGAGAGAGTGGCATTATCTACCTCAACTACTGATGGGGTTGTTACTTATTAGCGGGTGGTTGTTGGGGGGTTGGGGAGAAAATGAAGGGGGGAATATATGGGCTAGGTAGGAGGAAGAGCGGGTGGAGTCGCGAGAGCGAAGCGTACGTTCTTTTTCCTTTTTTTTTTTTTTCCGCTTTTTCCTTCTTTTTATATGCTTACGTTACGCCGTAAGATGCCATTGAGCCATCTGGCAATTATCGGAGATTGCAATTGTTGGTTAATTTATATTAATTAATGTATTATATTAGTTGTAGCGTAGCTCCTTACCATCCGAGTCGCCGTATTACCATAGACAAAAGATTTTTTTTAGTCAAAAAAATATTTTTCGACTAATTGCTGTATATTTGCATTGGCCTTTTTTTGCTCTATCGAGACATTGCCACATGTGCACATGCAATGCACGTGGCAAGACAGTTAATATGAGACATCAAGAAAAAATAAATGCACTGGTGTGAGCCTAATAATCCCGACATGCAGATTAATTAATTAGAAGTTAAAAAATTTTAGATTTAAATGTAACAGAAGCCGGCACTCGATTAAGAGACGGATTTTCTTTAAAATGTAATTTGTGAATTAATGATATGTTTAACCTTATTTTGAACAAAATTTCAAATGCTATCAGAAAATTGGAGATCCCGTCACTAATGGTACGAATCTACGCTTTGCTCTTTCTCAAGAGAACTTAAACTATAGTTCCTACTAAGGGGATGAGAAAATTTCCAGAGGAAGTGTTTCACTTTCACGTGCATCTATACTAGCTAGTAACTTCAAAGCTAAGATCCACTTTGCGTGGCATTGCAGTGAAAAATGGGTAGGTTTTACAGCTAAGATCGACTCTTCTTTCGGGCTGCCAAAAGGCCATTAGGATTCAGATCAATAATAGTTATTTGGCTTTTCACTTGTTTGGATCTCGTCTTATTCGGGTTCCAATCTTCGTGGTTCGAAATTTTGGTGCTTGATTCGAGTTACACTTGAGTCGTTCGAGTTCATTCATTGTGGCCATGTGGGGTAGGATTGTTCCGTTTTAGGATTAATCTGATATTGAGTTGTTCAGGCTTTCTCGAGTTATAGGTCCCGCTTGAGTTAGGATAAAGTGTAGATCAGCTAGCTTAGATGCTCGAGGCTCGGATCGAAGACAAATTGTTCCAAAGCCCAAATAGCGCTATCACTGATTGTAAATAAAGCTTTGGTTCATCCTACATCTCCTGTTGTAGACTAGAAGAACCGTACTTCCTATATATGGACGGATCCATTTCAATCATTTAAGGCTCTAGAGGAGATAGAGAACTAGGGATCAAAGTATGGAAACAATGTGGTGGGTGAAATAGGTAGCAGAGAACTGGGGATCGATCAAAGTATAGAGACAATGTGGTGGGTGAATTGGTAGCCTATCACGCATCCGATGGTGTGATTTCTCAATCTAGGGTTCTCAACCACAAGGCAGGGCTCTTAGGGATGTCAATGTGTATGGATATCTAAAATTTTATTTGACACTAAATTTGAAAGGATTATATTCAATTGATGCAAAATGGGTAATGTATGGTTATAAGTATCAAAGTCTAAAAAAAATAGTCTGACAAATACGGAATTTGGTGTTGTTTTTATCAACACTCGAACTTAACACGAACCTGACCCCCAAATCAAACTCGTATAGGAACCTATTTTATACATCAAATATAAGTTTGTTAAGATATTTATTTAATAATTAGTAAATATTAATGATTTAATGTAATACTTAATACATCAAATTTCATGTCGACCATCCAGTAAATTATAATCTTTACTTGATTAAAATGTAAAGCAGTAAAGCAGTTCTACTGTGGATACAAAGTATGAAATAAATGACTCGAAATATGCGATCCACATGGCGTATGAACGCATTATCATGGAGCAGCAAATAATTTCTCTAAGCCCTATCACACTTGGAGCAAGTCCAAGCAACCAGGATTCTAGTATATTCGAAAGTTACATAAGATTACAACTAAATACTGAATTCAAAAAAAAAAAGAAAAAAAAAGAAGACGAATAAGTAGCTTCAGAACCTGCGAATGTAGCATTGTTTGATGAATTGCTGGCCCAAAAATATTGTGAGGAAACATATTATATTAGAACTTTATTAAATAGTTTCTCTTTGTAATATGAAATTTTTACAGCAGAGTAAAAACAGAAGTTTAAGCAGCACCAAATAATAAATGCACCCCCCATCATGTCATAAGCAGTAAATGTTACACTTTATTGTACATTTAATAGTTTTTAGGGATAATTGCATTTGGCACCCTACAAAGATATCAAATAGCAAATATATTTCTATAAAATTTAAGTTACCAAATTTATCCCTCCAAAAGTTCTTTCGCTTGTAAATATATTTTTTTATTACCAAAATTTAAATAATCATGAGTTAAAAAAATTAACCACAGTTAGTTAATAGGTAAAATGACCTTTTCATTTCTTATATATATAATTTATATTTTAATGTTGAGTTTCGTCATTTTTCTCATGCATCCTCTCTTTTTTATTCATGGTGACAGCAAAACTGCGTCAACAACGTCGAAGGCGAGACCTTAGATTGGCAAAAATGAAGTGCATTGTACGTGCTATGGCGAAGACAAGAAGAGAGAAAGAAAGAAAAAAAAGCTTTTCATTGGAACAAATTTATAATGACAAAATAGTCATTTTACGCACTCATCGTTGAAAATACTAACAGTAACAAACCAAATGGGCAAATATGAACGTTACTAGGCTTTTGAAGGAATAGATTTGATAACTTGAACTTTGTAAGGATGCATATGCTATTTAATATATTTAAAAGAGTTGCATAAAATTAACCCTATTTTAATATATTTAACTATTCTGTAGCCCTTAAATTTGGTTGAGGACCAACTAATTAGTAACTCCCTTGGATGCTCAAAACATACAATTCATGGCACACCTCAGAGCCACGTACTATAACTATCACCTCTATCTTATATATGTTTCTGAAGTACTAAATGAAAGCAGTCCATTAATCTTTGGATCCACGGCCAGAACGCCAAATAAAGAAAGATGTTGTGGGAGTCGGCAGCATAAAACCTGTGTCGCCAGGCAAGCAAAAGCCCCGTGTCATGTGACTCGATCTTTTCCTTTCCAAAAGCTTTGGATTGAGAGAAAACTGGTCTAGTGTCCTTCAAAATGGTACAAAGCAAAGAACATTAGAATATGATTGCAAATAGGAATTATGGTGTTTGGATCGATGAAATTGCGACTCGTTCGTAAATCAAGTTTACTCAGAGGAGTTTTATTAGTCTTACCGTCCATCATGAAGATCGCGTGGAGATTCCATATATAGCTAGGCACTCATCAAAAATAAATTCTCTTTGAAATAGTTTTAAAGTTATCTTCTGTAAATAAATAACTAAACAAATAAAATCTGGTCTATAACTAGATGATGAATTTTTTATCGTTATGCTATTTATTGAGCGATCGATGTTTTTATTTTTACCAAACTTAATTTTTAACCGAACCGCACACAGTTTGTGTTAATCCAAACTACTCCCTAATTTTGATAAGTTTAACAATTAATATCGTGGATTTGGTTAGTACGATCGGTGCGTATTCAGTGAACCGGGTGAATGATATAAATATAGTACAAGCTGGGCATATAGTGTCTGTACTATTTTAATATCGCAAATTGGCTAAATGATATATTGCTAAGAGGTTATTTAAGTTCTCCCTAAACTGCATTACCCTGATAATGTAGTTAATTTAATTAGCTTGGTTCTTAAATATTTTCAATTAAATATTTTAGTGCGTGGTAAAAACACTTTGTTTTTTATAAAATGATTATTCACTCTTAGCTCACTTATTTTTATTTAATCTGAACTTTTTTTTGAAAAGGTTCTTTAAAAAGTATATACGGATCAGAACCTAATATTGTAATAAAATAGGATCTAGCTATATATTTCTTACCCTCTTAAGTCTTAAGATCAGCTTAGCATGCATCGAGAATTATTTTGCACATGTTTTTAAATTTTTTTTTGAGGATATTTTATTTTATACAAGTTATCCAGAACTGATCCAATCACAGTTTCCATTTCCATCCTCTGTATTTTAATTTATTCCCATCCTGGCTCCTGCATGCTATTTATTGCATGTGCAGTTCCTTTCCCTACTACGTGACTGCATTGGACTCGATTTTTGCTTGTTGCTATGAGAACAACAAGTTTTCTTTTTTTTTTTTTTTTAAAAAAGAAAAGAGAAAAAGAAATAACAAGTTTAGTAAGAGGACTGCATGTGTGACCCCTGACACTAGCTAATTTGTGCATGACAAATTTTCAATTCTAATATAAGACGTGTAGATGTGTGGCCGATCCGACGGGTTTATTTCTCAGTTGCTTTTTTCCTCTCCCTCTCTAAAAATACATGGCTTTTTTTTTTCTTTTCATCCTTGGCCGTCGGATCGGCCACGTGGTGCCGATCCGCATAGTCTCCAAACTAATTAGTTTGGGAACTATGCCCATACAATTTTTGTCCCTTTCCATGGTCTCTAAATGCTACTGGTACATCTAAAAAATAAAAATAAATTTTTATTTTTTTTAATTTAAAAATGTAGGTATTTTTTTTAATTGTTAATATTTCAAAAGGAAATTGATTAGAATAGTGAAAAAAAAGGGAACTTGAATGGCCGATGGAGAGATTGTAAATTATTATTTTTTTTTAAGAAAAAGGAGATATAAAATTTAGGCCTTATTTTTTAAGTGTATTAGTAGTATTGATTTTTTTTTTTTAAAAAAAATCTCATCCCTATTAAATGACTCTCAATATCTCATTTGTGACAAAGTAAAACAAGTTAGTTGTTTTCAAGAGAAAGAGTAATAGTTGAGTAAAAGAAGATATTTTAATACAGTCAATAAATACTAACTGTCACTTTTGTAGTTTGAGATGAAACAGAAGGAATTGATTAAATTCATCACCACGGCTAACATATTATCAATTAATAAAAATATATTTTCTATGTATGTCAACTGATTCTTGCAATATTCGTCCTTACAAATCACCATTGCAAGACCAATAATCGTACAGGCAAAAAAAAACAAGAAAAAAAAAAGTGAGTGAGTCAAAAAAAAAAAGGAAAGGAAAGAAAGAAAAGACAAGGAAATATTTATTCTGTTATTGTTTGGATCAAGAGAAGAGAAAAAAAAAAAAAAAAAACTTGCTTCGTTTCTCTCTTTTCCCACTTTTGATGAAAAAATTATTAATCATTGTGAAAGATCAATTTCTTTTTATTTATTTATTTATTTTCCTACCCTTGAGTTTTAATCCAAATAGAGATGAATTATTTTATTCCCTGGCTTTTTCCTTTTCCACCGACGGTCTCTAACATAAATAAAAAAGAGATTGATGGTTGATACTTGAGGTTTCAAATTCGAATTTTAGTTGATTTATATTTTCAGCTAGATTTATTTTTAAATGAAATAATCGAAACAAATAGCATGCTATCTATTTCTAAAAAAAAAATATTATTTTTCCTTTCTCCCTCCCACAAATGAGGTTTAAAGGACGCAGATTGGTCCCTCCGAACCGTACCATCATCTAAATGGAGGAGAGGAAACCATTTTGTAGCTTAACTAGATTATTATTATTGTTATGTGCTCTTTAATTATATATAAGTCCCCCCAATGGGTTTGCAATGAATAGGTTCCCAACTTTAAAAGCCCATGTGCTCCCATGGTCCCAGGAGCCATCAACCATACCTCGTCCGTACTAAAACATCTAAAGCTAAGCATGCATGTTGCTCTCATTGAGTGAGTGAGTGAGTGAGTGAGTGAGTGAGTGAGAGAGAGAGAGAGAGGTAAAGAGAGAGAGAGAGAGAGAGCGTGAAGCTCTCCTCATCGATTAGTGTTAGGTGAGGCATCTGCCATGATAATGCATGCATGCTTTCCCTTCAATTGGTTGTGTAAGATGTTCTAAAAATTTGGAAGTATATATGTTTGCTAGAGTGGCAAATTTCATATACTTGGTTTCTACTATTCAGGGAATGTAGTGTTTTGATTTTGTGACTTGAAATCTTAATCTCAGCTTCTCATTATAGTAAGAGTTTTGCACTTTCGATTGTCAAATCTACCATTGCTCCTTTTCGAGTACAAAAACAAATTCCAAAAGTCCAATCAACAACTTCTGCATTTCTTTCATGCTATTTTTAGTTACTTAGATCTGCGAATGCGATATTTAAACAAAATTATTGCTTCGCAATCTATAGCAAAATCCGATACAAGACAATAGATTATTATTCCACTTAACTTTAGTTCGCAAAACGCCTGCGTTAATTATTAATCCCATGTGAAGCTAAACCCTAATCTGATGAAAGCTGTGGGGCGTTATAAGGACATCCATATTATGTCTTGAGCTATGATTACGACTTGCCTCCTAATTCAAGAAAACCCCCTGTTGATGGTGTCCTCGGTGTCACTCTCCTCATTAATTTGTTTGGACCTAGTCATCATGGTACCAAAAATTTTAATTAATTAAATCTCTGCAAAAGTTTCGGAATTGCATATAACATATGTACAGTATAGGGTGTAAACAGGGATTATAAGTAGGTATATTTATCTGTTCCAAAAGGGACATGTCATAAAGTTTCCCTAAATGCATGCTCAGTTGTAACCGGATTATTGATACGGCGAGCTCAAAAGTTTCTCAATAAATTGTGGAGGTGCAGTATACATAATATGAAGAATTTTAATTGATTCATATGTGTTTTTCAAGATGCCACTATTTGTGGGGCAGCTCACAGCATTTCAATTGAATTGGTTGCGAGGTTAGGTGCGGAATTATGCCGAATCATGGAATTGTGGGTTGAGTTGGTGCGAATCGGTTAAATCGTGTAGAACGCAGCGAAAGCATTCGATCGTACCTTTTTGCGGAAGCTATTCGCGTTACAACTCGATGAGCCCGGATCGTCGAGATTGATTCATGTGTCCTTTAATCGTTCTTAATTAAATCTTCTCACGTTCTAAACTCGTGATGGATCGAACTATAAACGAGCACGATCACAAATCCACCGTTCAAGTCCCTCTTAGAATAATAGGTTGATGGAAGATGTGGTTTCTTTCTTTCGTTTTTTTATTCTCTTTTTTTTTAATAGGTTGATGGAGGATGTAGTTTCTCTTTTTCGTTTTCTTATTCTCTTTTTTTTTTTCTGTTCTTGTTCATATTTTGTTATGTGGGATCGCTCCCATATTTATAAGGGATTCCAAAATTCTAATAGCGTTAGAAATAATGCCAAATCGGTTATTAATTGTTATCCTAATATAATTAGGATTTATCTCTAACTAACTTTCTAATTTGAAAGCGAAATTAATTCTAATCTAATTAGATAACATAACAACCGTCGGATCGAACCCGCTTATGGGCGTATCCGATTCGATTTAACCGAATGCCAACAAATCGAATATTGATTGATTTGGGCAGTTCCTCAGGTACAGTTCTTTAATTTTGGTGGGCTAGTGCTTTAACTATATGACAGAAATTGGGGTTTCATTTCACCAGTTTAATCTTTCTCATTTTAGGCGTCGGCAACTATTGGGTTGACAGAGAACATCTGCCGACATGCTTAATGATTAACAAGAATAACAAAGAAAATGAATGAAGCGGGTAGCGTGCTACCTTTTTCTTAAAAAAAAAAAAAAAGAATAAGAAAGGACTATTATAATTATAGTTTTTCCTATAATGTAAAACTGATTATGTATGTGTTACAATAAGACATAGTAGTTTGTAATTTTGTGCAATAAACAGCTGAAAAATAAATCTATCTATATTGGGACATTGTGCCTCCACATATATAACAAATTTGTTAATGTTAATCATGAGCTTTGATTTCACCAACGAGGCTCATAAGAGGCCTCCATTGGGCTACAAGGGCTGTGTTCAGTGGACCGAGGAACGGGCCATTATTACTACTATTTTTAATTTTTATGGGTCGAAGTAAAATGTTTGGGCTTATGGCCTTTAAATCCAAAATGTGGACCGGATATTCGACCAGCTTCCTACGTCGCGTGCGCTTACGGATCCTCATCCTCCGACCCGTTTCCAACACCGACATATAAATTGCGCCGGAAACCCAAGAGCGCGAAACGAGGGAATCGGGAGCTAGAGGCGGGGAGAGGAAAAAGACGAGATCTCTCGACCCCGTCCATGGCGAACGCCGAGCCCCAGAAGCAACTACTCTCCCTCATCCGCGACTTCGCCACCGAGAAGTCCCGTGGAGGTAAACCCTATAATAGAAACCCTAGATTCTCCTTTATTCTCAAATTGATTCCGTCTTCGTCCTCTTCTCCACCTTTAAGAGCGTAGGGTTTCGGACCTTAGGAAACGCCTCGTCGAGCTCCAATACGATCTCGATTCCGCGAATTCCGATCTCGCGAGCGCCAAGAGGGCGAAGGAGATGGTGGAGGAGGAGCTTCAAGGGTCCCAGGCTCACCTCGCCATGACCGACGCCTCTATGCTAGTTATCGAGGTCCCGATATCTCCTTAACTAATCCTATGAATCTCTCTGCGTTACCTTCTCTCATTAGGGTTCTGTTTCATTCAGGGAAGGATATATCGTTTGCAGGAGGAAATATCCAAGGTTGGATCTGATCTGGCCGCGCTCAAGGTCGGTGACAAGGAATCTAGAGTTTCTTTAATTTCTTATGGCTTTTTCGTGCCTTTCTTTGATTTGAATTTGAAACCATTATTACATGCTCTTCTTGGTGGTACTTGTTGTTTAAAGAGAGAAGAGGATGTTCAAAGGTAATGGTTATCTGAACTTCTCCTTTCCATTTTATGTATTGTTTGTTGAACTCTTTATCTAATACAGGATTTGCCTAATATCATCTTCTTTTTGTCCATGTAGAGATGATTTCATTAATAGGATGAGTGGATTGAATGTAAAGATAAGGTTGGTCCTATTTGAGTTATGCGCCCTCCTCCCTAGTTGATTCCTTCCCTACTGGTAGAGTTCCTTTTTGTGATTCTGTCTCATAGCTTATTTGGGCAATGCTAGATAGAGAACCGTTTGTTGATTCATTGTTTGTTTGATTCTTATTGTTTCGGTTATTTACCTTGTGCTACAGCAGGTATTGTATTTTAGTTCAAAAACATGCAACTTAAGAAGTTGATCTTCTTTTAGAAGTATTCGAGGTCTTGAACAAACTTAGTCGGTATGACAGTAAGATGTCTGGGACAGTTATGTCTACTATGGGAAAATGGTTCTAAATTGCTAGTATCATGTGTGCATTGACAGAAGTTAGACTGTAGGGTTCCTGATTGGGATCCATGTCAAACTTAACCTCTCTTAGTTTCATAGCTAAAAAGTGTGTATGCTATTAAGAGAATGAGATCCTATTCACACTTTTTTCAATAATTAATGCACATGCTACTTCATTTCTTGTCTCCCTTGGAAACGACAATATCTAGATTCACAAAATCCTATACCATTCTAGTAACATTTTTCACTAACGATCAAACATTCTTCTTACATACGCATTTCATAAATGGCTCATAATGATGTCCTGAACATGTAAAGATGCAACAACACCTTACTCTTCAATCTAACTATGTTTAGTTTCTGTGTGAATTTAGTGAATATTTTAGGTATGTCTGTAGATCTCTTCAACTATTGTAATCCTAAGTCACTATCAAATTCTCCAGGCATTTCCGAGAGATGGTTGCCAAAGAGTCCCTGAGACAACCATGTCACAAAATCCCACTAGACAATGGCAAGTGGTTTTTAAATTTCTCAAAAATCTACAACAAGCATAGTTGTAGAATATTTATGATATTCATGGCAACTTCTCTCTTTGGTCTCTCTTTGGATTTGTGACTATATTATCTGTGTTCCTTGTTCTGTATTTGCTCATAAGTGAGCCTTCCCCACCACCCCCCAGGTTGTAATTTATCTCCTCCAATAGTCTAAGATTGTAACATAATTTATCTTTTACAATGATTCTTATCTTTTAATCACTGAACTTGCAAATTTTTTTTGCACACAGAAGCGTATTAAGTCACTAATTATGTTGCTTTTAAGATTGGGTTTCATGTATGTGCGTGTTTCTGCTGTTTTTCCTGTATGGTAGAATTGGATAATAACGGTTGTTGAAGTATACAAACATATAATGAGACCATAAAGTCTTTGAAATGTCAAATACTTTAGAATCACATTCATTTTGGAATGCTTAGAGGCAACTGCAAGTTTGGGATAAAGATTTGTTTACTCCTTTTGTCGGTTTTTAATCTAATTAATTCTATCATATTTTTACGTATATGCTTCTTTTTTTATATTTTTGTTTAAGCATGTCTGACATGATTGCCCAAACAGTTGGAAAACTCTGTAGCGAGGATGACAGTTTTGATTCAGAAAATATCATAAAAAATTTGGAGGTTGAGATCAAGTGTATTGATGCTGAGATGCTAAGGTTGGAAAGTGAGTACCAGAAAGAATTACATGATCATCACGAGGTTGGTTTGTTTATCCTGTCATTTAATTGTGCATAGTCACTTATGTTTTTTGAGAATTATGTACTAAGAGGCTTTCTGCCTTCCAAACTGTGCGGATTGTAATGGAGGGGAACTCTTTATGCATCCAAAGAAACACAAATTTTACTTGGAATTGTGGTTGAGATTTGCTATATTCTATTCGTGTTTACTATGAAAAGAGGCAGTTTATGTCATGAATCTAATTATTTATGAAAAGAATAGCCTGAAGTTCATAATTTCAACAAGTAATTTATACTATAATTAAATTTTTGACGTGAGTGCAGTCATAAAAAAAAAGACGGGTGATTTCCATTAAATCCACTAGATGTTCATTAGACTCTGATTAGTTAATTCTGTAGTAGAGTAAACAGATCTCCATTAAAAAGAAAAAAATCTTCAGACTAATATTTTGATGGCAAATATTGACTTGCAGTTTATTTACAGGTATGTCGGGAGCTGGCTGATATTGAAAGAAAAAGGTTCCTTGTGGAAGCTGTTATGGGAGAAACAAAGCAGCTTCAGGAACTGGCAGGATATCCTCAAATCTCCAATTTTGTTTACAGTAATACTATAAATTCCCCAGAGATCCCACAAATGCAGTTGATATATATATATATATTTTTTGAGAATAAAATGCAGTTGATTTCAAATGTGGCTTTTAAGGTGGACATAAATATGAAAAACTAAACAATTATCTGATTGTCACCTTACAAAAGTTGACTCGTGAACTGCATTCTGAGATACAACTGACGTACATGCTGCAGTACTGTTTTATAATTTGCTCGCAAAAGATTATGGTCCCCTCTTTACATGTTTCATTAAGAAATTTCCCTAACCAGAAACAAGCAGACAGCAGAATTGGAGAAGATATATGCTTCACTTGGGGAGGAGCTGCGCAAGAGGTATACATGTTTTGGTTGTGGCTTTAACAACATGGGAGAGTTAGAAGAAACAGAAAACTAATGGACAACCTTTCCTTGCATATGCACTATACAGGTAAAGTGGGGATATAATGTAGCATTGGGTTTTGACCTTAAATCATTTTAAAAGAATGCAGCAAAATATGCTCTGAAATCTTTTAAACCATGCAGAGAACCACAATTTACTAAAATGCTACGAATCATGAAGTTACTACTAAATTGCCGATGTTTCTGTCAATATACTATTTTGATCATAGGATTTCCATTTGTTCTAGTAACAAGTTCTAGTGTTTCTGTATTTTCTTTATGTTCATATGCAAGGAGATTTGCGACAGATCTTTCTGTGCTGAAACTATGGCAACACAGTTGCAACCCTATTTCATTTAGTCTGCTAAATGTAGTTTTAGTATTACAACTATATTAAGTGATTTCGATCTTTAATTTTTGTACATTTGTAAGAATGATCCCAAATTCATGGTTTCGAATGCTACTATGCTGCTCTGACAGAGACTGGTTATTTAATAGACTGCTATGTCCTTGCTGCTTCGAATGGCCTTTCTCGACTGCCAGATTATGCAAGTGTACAAGAGATACATGGCCATGTTGCATACTTATATTATAAATGCTATTTTGATACTAATTTTGATTCTTGATAAATGGTAGGTTTTGCATTATAAGTGTTTGTAGTCGTTGCATTGCTAATTTTTTTGTTCTCTTCTCATCGAACTCATCGTTTTTCTATGTTTTGTTCTTTCTTGCCACTTTGTTTTGATAAAGGGGATTTTGGCAGGACCTAGTGAATGCCAATGTCAATGTCCATTTCGAGCCATATTGAAGCGTTAGACTATGATTCCAAATTTCTTTGATGCGGTGTGTCTGTTTTGGCTTTCTAATTTCTTTTCTCTGTGCTTTGCTGCCGCTGTTGTATTGTACTTTCGTTTTTGGTTTCGGTTTTCTGTGGGCCTTGTTGCGGCCCTCTCGAGCTTGTTCATTTTTGTAAAGCTGGCGAGCCTCTGGTCTCTTTCATTTTCTCAAATGAAAAAAAAAAATATAAAGAAAGTGACGCCACGGTGTGGTACATAAATACGAAAAGAGTGTACTAGCTTGCTCTTATCAACTAAGGTTTAGAGTGTTGGAGTCGCCGTGGCCAGCCTCATCTTTTATTTTTAGGTGGGCCGGGAACTCTTCGTGAATTGTCTTTTTCTGATGCTACAGAAAATTTTGATCGTTTTATAAACTGTTGATGTGTTTCTGCAGTTTAGGATATTGTACGAGTTTGCAGGTGCAGGGGACCTTTTGATGCGTGGGCGAATGAAGCTACTGTGTGCTGTGCGTGTCGCTGCAGACACCTCCATCTCACCAACCCCTAACAACTTTTGTTACCCGACACCAGTAGTGATCTCCTTCGGCGATTGCATTGTAGAAGCTGCGCAGGAGAGCCGTATGATACGATTCTACGCGCGCACCATTCTTACTTGTCCGTTGCTCCCTACCATTTGCGCCCGACGGTAAACTGTATCATCCTTTCTAAGTCTTTGAATCAATAATAATGGATCTAACATGACAGCTCGTTAGCGTTCCAGTACGTACGGAAAAAATCATTAAGGTTTGCGCCATCAATGCCATCGTCGGCCACCAAAGCCAATCTATTGTGGCCCCCACATGGGACAAAAATTCTATGGGCAGCGTGCCCAAACTAATTAGTTTGGGCACGCTGCCGNCGCACGGGTTTGATTAATCAAACCCGTGCGACGGCCTACCCGCGGCGTACCGTGTCCACGGTGCGCCGCGGGTAGGTGGTGACGAGAGGGTCATTACCCCTCTCGTGACCTTGAAAGACCCACGTGGACCACGTAGATATGGTCCACGTGGTATTAACATTAAAAAATTTAAAAAATTTTAACATTGAATTATACAATCGTATATACAATACTAAATTTTAAATATACCATGCCCATAGAATTTTTGTCCCCCCACATGCGATGCGCCTATACGGCCCCGTAATCATGCGTCCGTCCAAAGTGCAATCGTGGCCGTCCGATTGTGGACGGCAGCGATGACTTTAATATCCTATCTAACACGGTTCTAGACGGTTCTCATTTCATCCATCCGTTGCCCGTATTATGCGGCCTCTCTCCCCGCACGCAGGCCACCTTTGTCTTTGCCTCTCTTCCTCCCCTCCTCTCGGTCCCTCCCTCGCTCGCACGCACTTATTACACACTAGGGTTTCTTAGCTTCGAAAATCAGCTCAAATGGCGAAGACGAAACCCGGGAAGAAGGACCTCGACTCCTACACCATCCAGGGCACCAACAAGGTCGTCAAAGGTATGCATCATCATCACCATCTCCTACCTCCTCTCAAAACACTCTCACACCCCAAAAAAAAAAAAAAAAAAAAAAAAAAAAAAAGAAAAGAAAAACAAAAAGAAAAGAAAAAGCTTAATAAGTAGTGGAGTGGTGACCATAGTGGGGGACGCTGTACTGATGCGGCCGTCGGACTCGGAGAAGCCGCCGTACGTGGCGCGGGTGGAGAAGATCGAGGCGGACCACCGCAACAACGTGCGGGTGCGCGTCCGGTGGTACTACCGGCCGGAGGAGTCGATCGGGGGCCGCCGGCAGTTCCACGGCGCCAAGGAGCTCTTCCTCTCCGACCACTACGACGTCCAGAGCGCCCACACCATCGAGGGCAGGTGCATCGTCCACTCCTTCAAGAGCTACACCAAGCTCGAGAACGTCGGCGCCGAGGACTACTTCTGCCGCTTCGAGTACAAGGCCGCCACCGGCGCCTTCACCCCTGACCGCGTCGCCGTGTACGATTATGATCCCTCCCAAACCATGGATTGCACTTCCTTTCTTATTTTGCTTTTCCTTTTGATCCGCGATGTGATCTAATGCTTGGGTTTTGTATGTTTTTGTGAAGGTATTGCAAGTGTGAGATGCCTTACAACCCTGACGATCTCATGATACAGTGCGAGGGATGCAAGGATTGGTGAGCCATCGAGACAACCCCATGCTTTCAGCAGTTTAATGTTGCTTAATAACTCTGCTTTTACTTGCTGATGATTTCTTAGCCGTCGCATTATTTTGAGTGCGGTGAATTGTTTGTGGTGTCTTGTGCATTTTGGTGATTCTTACTAAAAGGTCGAAGGAGTTACTTCAAGGCTAGCAACCTTTGATATTTCTTGTCTTTTGGATGATGTTCGTTATCTTTTTCTCTGCAATTGGTCTTAATAGCCACTAAGATTTCCATCTGTTCTGCCAAAATAAGTTACTTTCCTTCTCTCTTGTAATCTTTCTAGAATGCATGTTATTCTTCACAGTAGGAGGCATTCTTTCGTGCTGAATAAACAGTAACAAAAAAACAGTACGGCTGAATGAACTGATGAGCACTGTGTTGGTACTCATAGTCGCTTAAATGAGATATATTTAATCCTTAGAATTAAATAGCACGCTGCGGCAAACTCTGATATCTACATATCACTTATGTTGGTCGAGTACAATTGCATTTGTCAATTTTCCTTCACCAATTTTAATTGCCTAGCGCAGCTGTGGTCTTTGGAATGTGCACCTTCTTACTGCCTCTCTTGGTTATTTCAGAGGAATGTCTCGCACTTTTTTGCATTTGCATTTATCAATAAATCTATCGCGAGGTGGAACCCTAATTTGCATTTTCAAACTGATGTTGTTCTCTGAATGATCCTTAGCTGTCTATGGTTATCAATTTCTGATAAGGGAGGATGTTGTTGGGTCTTTGTTGAATGTGTAGTTTTGCTTCATTGTTGAAGATATGCATCTCCCAGCACATGTTTGACCTTTACGTGGATACTGAAAGAACAGATTTTCTGGCACTGTTGCTAATCGGTACTTTTTCTTTTCGATCAAGCGGTTCAATCAATCATGTTTTGGTTTAGGGTGGTCTTGCATATAAGGCTACTTTAGATGTCTGTAGAAGTGATAACTGTTTATGATTTCATTTATGTTGTAATTTTTGTTATATTTAGTGCCATTATAATTTTCCCTTGGAAAGCTTAGTATATGATGTATCACATATGCCCTTTTAACCTGAGCAGGTTTCACCCATCTTGTATGGGATTGACCATTGAGCAGGCCAAAAAGTTAGATAACTTCTTGTGTACAGATTGTACATCTGTAGATTATGCCAAAGTAAATCTGGATGCATCAACTGTATCACCAAACTCTGAGCCTAAGGTGAGATCGTGCTCTTTCCCTGACTTATCTTGTTTGTAATGATCTTTAAAACCAGTGTAGTCTTAATACACTATGCTGCAGCAGAAACTCCGGAAGTTTCTGTACGAAGTATTTCTTTGAACTACTACTATTATATGAGGATCATCTTGAACGAGGTTTAAGTAATTAGAAATCTTTGTGTTAGGTACAGATAGACATATTACTTGAATGAGGTTAAGCAGTCTACCTTAGGATGTGGAATAAGTTACAAAATCAAATTAAAATATGAAATAAGTTGCCAAGATGTGCTACTTTCAATGGCTGTTTTGCGAACGCCTAGATCTTTAAGGGTTTAATTGCCTTAGGCTGCTTAAGCTTTTTGGCTTTTGTCTACGTGGCTTCAGAACCGTGACCAGTATGAGGATCTGACGTCAAGACATTCCTAACAGTGAAAGATATTGTGCATATAATTTTACTTGGGATGTGCACAATTTTGGCTACTCTTATACCTGTTGTCTGTTGACTTTATGAATGTTATTTTTCCAATCCTCAATCCGTACTTTTGGTCTGTCCATTGCAGGTGGAACCAAAAAGAAGGAAGAGGTGATCGCCGAGCGGAAGGGTGGTTTGTCAGGAGGAACGCAGTTTATTGTTGAGGTAGCTCTTTGATATCAATGGTATTTGAAAGAATGTACAGTGTAGAGCTGAAGTTGGTTGTTCTTAATGGTAAGTTTGGTTGCAGCTGTCCAGGAAAAGTGCATTAAGGATGTTTGATATTTAGGATGAGTTGCAAATCCTGAACAGAAGGCAAGTAAGAGAAAATGTGAGACGTTCCTATTATCTGCTTATCACTAGGAATATTTTGTCAGAGGCAATGTAATGAATTTAAGTGTTAAAATTTTGCATGGACGGTAAAGAGATCATAGATCATTATGTAAAGTGCTTGGCTAATAATGGAAAATGGGGTGAAATTGTATGATGGGTTCAAAACCTTTGCAGCTTTACAGCATATTTCAGTTTGCTCCCCAGACAAAATCCAACATCGAGGGACCTAATTTAACAATAAAAAAGGATGGGGATCAAACTACAAGGTAAATGGTTTGAGGACTCTTCAGGCAGTTTTCACAATTTCAAATGATCAAGAACTCTCTCCATCTTATTCTCCTACTAGTGTTTGAGCATTATATTATTAACTTTGTGTGATAGTCTGTGTTGAGTATGATGCATGAGGGCCAATATGTAGCACTAGGTTAGAGCTGATTGCTGCTGCCCCAAGTGGAGGGTGGTGATTGAATTGCAGTGGTCTGATGATAGATGATAACATTTTTTTGAAATATGAACAACCATGTTGAGAGAGGATTGCATGTGGGTGTACCATCCAGCTTGTAGTTAGTAGGATTGTGGATTCTTGATATTTCTGCCTTGTCCTGCCAGGCTTGGATAAGCATGACTCCTTAGCGAAGAGCCGAAGATATATGTTGATCAATGTGAGGATGTAGATTTGATACTTGTTTTTGAAAGAATTAAATTAAATTTATCCTAGTCAGTAAGAGCCATGAAGCACAGGCTCAGCAGAGTCTTGGCAAGTTCTACAACGTAGGCTAAACAGGAGCTCACCGTCCTACTATTATATATATATATCAATATATATATATATATATATTATAGAGAGAGAGAGAGAGAGAAAGAGAGCAGAGAGAGTTGAGCTAGCAATACTCTTCGACAGTAATAGGGCAATTTACTATCGAGTTGTTTTCGATGATAGAGCTTTCAACACATGACCGATCGCATTCCTTTGAACAGGACTATAACGCACTTATAAGGTGTTTAGAAATGCAAATTTCAAATCTTTTTCGACATCCATTTGCTAATGATCAAAGGGTTTTTCATAATTTGTAATTTTAAAAGGTGGATAAGACAGACGTTTTTCTCTCGTTTAATGGTGTAAAGATATCCAAATCAATTGAATTTTGTTAAAATCTTATAAACTATTTAAACAAGATCTATACTCTTGATCTTGATTACAAGACTTCTATCATCATTTTTAAAGAATTTTCCAAATTTCAATCCATTCATTTTCTGTTCACTTAGATGGGATTAAAAGAATAATAATCGAAAGCTGCGTGAAATTTGATTTCTAGGTAGTTTAAATGGTACTTAGAGTCATACTTTAACGAGGCCGATCGTCAATTGGAAGCTCTATCATCGAAAACAACTCGATAGTAAAATGCTCCGTTTACTATCGAGAGGATTCTAGTAGCTCAACTATATATATATATATATATATATATATATATATATATATATATAGTGAGGCTACTATGCTATCGGAAGCATGGAGCCTTCCGTGCTTCCAGCTCGTTTTCGATGTTGCGACTTTCAAATCGTCGATCGGCTCCGTTAAACTTGATCTAGAGTATTTGGAGTACCTAGAAAATAAATTTTATTATTTTTCGATATCATTTGCCTAGTGATCGAATGGGCTCAAAATCAATAAATTTCAATGGCCGTAGTGAGCCGTTTGCAAGTTTAACAGTGTAGAAATATTCAAATCATGTAAAATTTTGATAAAAAATTCTTTATACTATATAAAACAAGATTAATATCTTTGATTTAAAATTTTAATGTCATATTATTACATTTTGTAAGATTTTTATTTTCAGCCATTGATTTTGAACCCCTTCGTTCACTAGGCAAATGATATCGTAAAATCATAAAATTTATTTTCTAGATACTTCAAATACTCTAGATCAAGTTTAACGGAGCCGATCGACGATTCGAAAGTCGCAACATCGAAAACGAGCTGGAAGCACGGAAGGCTCCGTGCTTCCGATAGCATAGTAGTCTCAAAATATATATATATATATATATATATATATTCCATAAGGTGATCGTCGGACGTGTAAAAGTAAAAGAAAGTACTTGAACAAATGTCACATAGGAAAAGTGGGAAAAGCTTGATGCATCAAATTGCGAAATTGTCAGGGATAAAGCAGGAAAAAATTGTTCGCGTAAATATCACACATTCTATGAGAGAAGAGTTCTAAAATCACCCACTTTCGTATTTTAGGCAATAATATAGCATGCAGGATGTACATTAACATTAACACAAGAATGACGGGACCTGGTGATACCACTTTGAACCAGCGATATATTATCTGATATAAATATATATGAATATACAGAAAATATTGAGCTAGGCTCCTATACTTTCGAAAGTACGGAGACCTCCGTACTTATAAGTTATTTTCGATAATGGGACATTTAATTTGGCGATCGGTTTCGTTAAACTTGATCTACGCTATTGGAACTATTTAGAAACCAAATTTCATAATTTTTTGACTTCGTTTGTCTAGTGAACGAGTAGCCTCAAAATGAACGGCTGAAAATAAAAATCTCATAAAAAATAATGATAAAGGACTCAAATTTTAAATCGGAAGTATTGATCTTGCTACTGATGTTAAGTAGAATTTTCTATTAAATTTTTATGTAATTTGAATACTTCTACACCGTTGAACATAAAAACGTGCCACATCGGCCGTTAAAATAGTCATTTTTGAGACTTTTTGATCGCTAGGTAAATAATGTCAAAAAATTATAAAATTTGGTTTCTAGATAGTTCCAATATAGTAGATTATACTTAACGGAGTTGATCGTCGAATCGGATGTCCTATTATCGAAAACAATTTACAAGCACGGAGGTCTTTATACTTTCGAAAGAACAGGAGACTTACTCGGAAATATTTTACTTTACCACACAACAAGCGCAGTACCTAACAATATAGGCTTGTGGCACATCACAATGATGTATCAGTTGGATGTCCTAGCACCAAATGCTTTTGAAAGTTCCTTGACAATAGTCCTCTCTTTAGCTTCTTTCCCCTGTTGAAAATGCCACTTCCTCGACATTTTCTCAGCCTGCAATTTAATTAAGATATAAATGGAATATCGCCATTGAGAAATCAATAGATGAAATAACTTAGTCACGTACTCTGAAGATTAATACGACAGCTGAAATGAAAAACTCTAGTCTCCTGGTACTTCAAACTAATGCAAGAAAATGAGCAAATTGAAGCACAAAAAAACTTACATTCTTATTCAGATTTCTAATCTGAGATACTTATTCAGAAATTTCTATCAGATCAGAGTAAAGCAAGCCCACAACTAAGCACGGAAGAAAGAGAAATGCATTGCTACAATAGTATCGAATGTATGCCTACCCAAGTCCGTAGCGGAATCATTTGCTCCCTCAATACATCAGCTCCAGGCTGGATTACATCTCTCCCTTTAGTTCTGATATCATCAGTCTATAGAAAATTCACGAAACTCAGCTTAAGCATTTGAAACCATATAAACCACTGAGTACAAAAAATCATACCAAAAAAAAAAAAAATCTGTCATTAAACAACTTACACTATGCAGTTGTAGCTTACGAGCCGTGTAGAGAAATAAGACTGCTGCACCTCCGAAGACCATTGTCGTTGCAATCACAAATGCCTTCCCAACTACAACAAATGCATGTTGACTAGGTAACTAAATTCCAGGTAAACCGCTAATGGACATCACATCGGTCGTGGGTTCATTTCGTTCCTACAGTTCTGCTGAAAAACTTTTTATCTTCTTCCGTATTCTGCTGACTCTTTTTTGCATTCATTTTCTCCATATTGTTTCAATTTTACTTTCCATGTAACTAGCACAGTAAATAAGACTCGTAGATGTTTTTCTCGAGAGGATCGGTGTCGACAAATTTAAAGATTTATCAGGATATTCAAGTTCAAATAGTGTACATTTATCGCAATAGCTAGAATACGATCATACATTGGAATAGCGTCGATTCAACAACCATTCAGAGGGGTGTGCCTTACAATGCATAACTTACTCTGCGAGTACCCTGCTATCGCCGCCTTCAGCTTCTCGGAGTCAACAGGAGGGTATCGATCCTGTCGCAGTTCGTTAGCTGTCGACGCCGAATAATGAGGGTGTTCATCTGGGAGTTGCCATCTGCACCCAAGATCATTTCAAAGTTCAAACCATGTCATCTTCTATCTTCGAGATATAATGATTAGTGACATCCCCATTTTTTTACTTCTATTGTTTGAAGAGCAAAATAGCTGATTTCGTAGCGTAGATTAAAATAAAGGAGACAAAAATGAAAGGAGAGTTACTTCACGTAGCGTAGATTAAGAACAATAAACTGGAACGATAATATGTAATAGGATGCGAATCAACGCCAAGTGACTCCAGATGGAAATACCGATATGTATCTAATCTAATCTAATCGAATCAATTTCTTCTTCTTACTTGAATCTACGCGCGTACTCTACGCTCACGCAAACCGATTCACCATGAGCGAACGAAACCCTAATTCGAGGGGGGATCGACGGGGAGAGGGATCGAACCTTTTGCGGCCGAAGGTGGCCTGGGGGAGGGAAACGTAAGCGCGGAGAGGGTTTAGGGCGTCGGGGGAAGCGCCGGAGGAGGGGGAGGGGGAGGTACGGGGGAGGAGCCATTTGGAGGCGGTGGCGATGGAGGGGTCGGCGGCGGCGGCGGCGGCGGCGGCGGAGGAGCCATGTAGGGGGAGGGAGTGGCGGAGGATCTCCGGGAGAACGTCGGCGGCGTCGGCAACGGAGGCGGAGGAGGCGACGGCGGCGGAGGAAGAGGGATGAGGAAGCTTCTGGGCGAGGCGGCCGGCGGCGTTCTTGGATTCCTGGAGGAAGAAGGCGCCCTCCGTCGCCGCCAATCTCCCGGCCAGGAAGCTCATCGCTAACGTAGGTATAATCTTCGAGANAATGTTTGTTGCCACGTGGCAAATTTTACTTCACTTTCACTAGCATGTAACTCTTTTTCTTCTCTTCACCAAATTTTCAATATACATTTTAACGATCCCACTAATCAAACCATCAATTAGTGTATTTAATGGTCGCACTACCATTTACAATTGTATTGTTTCTATCTACAATAATTCATTATGACCATTTTCCTTTCCTCCACTATATTTTCAATTAGTGCAAACGGTTCCACTACCAAACTTTCATTTAGTATATTTAAATGGTTCCATTACCATCTACAATCCTAACATCTCTTCTCTAATTATTAATTATGAGCATTTTTCTTTTTCTCCATCGAACTTTCAATTCTTTATTTTCAATTTATTCATCAATTCTCTATCTCTCATCTTTTGCTATACACCATCGCTTCTTTCCCTTACTCCCTCTTTCTCTCTCATGAATGCACGCCCACTTTTTTCTTTTGCCGTGGTCGGAGGGATCATCGTCGCCGTCACTATCACTATCGCCGGAGAAGGCATCGTCGGGCCTATATCCTCCGCCAACAGTGAGAGACCTTTGGTGAATGTATCAAGTGAGATACATAAGATAATGTTTAAAATCTTTTTATTATTAATTACTGTTACGGTTTCTACCCGCTGCAAAGCGCGGGTCCTTTCACTAGTATATATAATATGAGTAAAAAAAAAAAAGGAAAGAAAAATTGGTGGGAAGCTTTCGTAATTAATGTTGTAGGAGAGCATAATTTCTTGTTACGAATTAATTTTTTTATATTTAAAAATTATAATTTTTCTTCCTAAAGTTTTACTTTTTAAAAAATTTTAGTATTAAAAAGCTGAGTTACCGAGCAGATTGGAATCTTTCCAAAGAAATATCATCAGAGAGCTCACAAATAAAATTTTATCCTAAAAAATAAGCACTAATTTTATATCTAATTTATTTACAATTTAAATAATTTTTAAAATTTTTGATATTAAAAATAAAGAATGGAGACAAGCTTAGTATAAAAGGATAACTTTTTGGATGAAAAGAATGTTAGGTTTTTTCTTTTTTTCTTTTTTAAATGGGTAGGTAGTTGGATTGTTTTCTTCTAAGCTACCGTTTGATTCGGGATTAAGAAAAAACTAGTTATTCTAGAAATAGGGTTAAGTTCAGGGTTGAGGTGGATTAGAGTATTTTTGTGTTTGGTTGAGAGTTGGAGTTAGTCCAAAAAAGTGAAAAATAGTGTTTGGTTGGAGTAGGCGGGATAAGAATGATAGTCGGTTATTATGAATAGAAAATAGTATTTGGTTGGAATTTAGTCGGGTTAGATAGGGTTAGCTAATCCGGGATAGTCCATTTGAGGTGGGATTAGCTAACCGCATTTATTTTTGGAGCTGTTTGAGAATAATATGGGGATTAAGGAATTATTCTACCCCTTAACCCCCAACCAAACAAAGGCTAAAAAATAGAAAACAAAAAGAAGCATAGAAAATTTATTATTTTAATTGAGATTTTTAAATTATGGTTTATTTTAAAATGGAAAGATTACTTTATTCAATTGTAAGTTTTTTTTAAAGATTTAATTGGTGTGAAACGGATTCTTGCTAAGCATTTAAACGCCATAATAAATTTTTATTCTGCACTGTCACTTTGGCATAAAAAAATTAATTTTTTCATTATATGTTTTATATTTTGTTGATGTCAATATTTACCTTTTTTTGTGAAAAAAAAATAATTATACCAGAATGTAATTGTACTGTTCTCATATCTTATTTCTTGCTTAGCTAAGAACTATTATCTTGCTTAGCTAAGAACTATTAATTTCGTGGCCGCAAGTTTTGAACGTCTTATTTATTTACTAAATAACATGTCTTGGGACCAACCGTTCCTAGAGCAAGTGGCAAAGGGTTTGGTGGTTGGTATCCGAGACCCGAGTTCGAATCCTATTTGATTCACATTTTCAGCTAAGTTTATTTCTAAATGGAATAAACGAAGCCGGTAGCGTGCTACCTATCTATCAGAAAGAAGAAAAAAAAAAAAAAAAAACTACATTTATTTTTCAACTAGAAATTAGGAACATGCTCATTATTTATTCGGAGGCCTAGATTCTATGTAACTTAGCTTATGATCATGTACTAAAAATATTTTAACTCAAGATTGTTATTTCCGTGCATCATATACTTGATTATGATTGGTAATATTAAATAAGAACCATTTCTGATATATAGAAATATTAAATCACCAGAAAATAAGTTTATATACCATAAAAAATGACATAACATGAGCTGATTAAGTTCTAATTAGACTAAGGGATTGTTTGGGGTAGAGTAAGTTGGTGGGCAGGAGTTTGTGTGGGTTTCATACTATACTATTGTGAGTGGAAAATTAAGTGATCTCGTGACTTAAAAGACACACTAATAAACACCAAAGTAATCGATTGTCCTTAATGCAAATGATAAAAAATTTGATGGTTAATATTCGAGATTTTAAGTTCGAAGTCTAGTTGTTTCATATTTTTAGCTAAATTTATTTTTTTAAAAAATAAACAAAAATAGGCAGCATACTATCTTTTCCTCTCTCTCTCAAAAAAAACACCAAAGTAATCTTAGAACTGAGAGTTTGACCTCCAAATTTCAGGCAAACAAATGGGTCCAAATAATTCATAATTTCCCAAAAACATCTTTGCAAAATTCTTTAGCTAACAGGAGCTTCCGTAACCAAGTCACTCAGCCCAGCACCAAAAAAAAAAAGAAAAAAAGAAAAAACATTCATAATAATCTCTCAATCTATGTACAATCTCCTCCTCGACAAATTTGTAATTCAAGTAACCAAAATTCTACTACATGTAAATTCGAAACTTATTTTTCTTTTGTACACATACAGTGTGGGATAGGAAAAGCAATTACGTCTCGATTTGGATTAGCATGAGATAATAATGCTGAATCCGAGGGCTCCGTATGTATTTGCTTTATATTCTTCTTAATCTCTTCATCGCTTAATGCGTTGTTTGTGAATAAACGCACTAACATCCTCTTGTTTGGCCTGATCGGCTTACCGTAGCCCATATAAGTTCGATGCCCCTGATGACAATAAGACAAACTTAATTAATAAGTGTTAATTAATAAGTAGTAACTAATGGTGCAATTTACTCTTTTAAGACGATATTGATACGGCAAATACAAACATATATATATGATATGATTCTAACTGGGATACTATCGATAGCACCGAGAGCTTAGTGCTATCGAGTTTTTTACCGTTAGATTTAACTCTTTAATTATTTTTACCCGTTCAATTATACTATTCAGCCTACCACTCACTCAATCCTAGGGGACCCATATCATCTTAACCGCATATTTCTCAATCCAATAGCTAAAAAACTGATAGCACCGATAGCTTGGTACTATTGAGAGTATTCCAGTCTAGTTTTATATGATATTTACCTGCAGTGAACGAGCCATGTTTCCTCCATGACTAGCCATGAAGAGCTGGCTCTTGAGACACACTTCATAGTCTACTGCAGCAAGAACAGATGGCTTTTGCTTTAGACCCTCGAGTTCGCCGGGCCGGGCCAGGTCCCATTTGTTGGATAATTTGGGGAATTGTGATCGAAGCGGCTCGAGCGCATTTGGACCCCCAAAGGGCTCTCCTCCGGCCCAATAGATCCTCGTGTTTTTCGACGCTCCGAGCCCTTCGAGCATCCTGGTCCAACAGGAAAAGAGAAAAACATTAGCCGCGGAAAACACAAGTTAAAAATATATAGGTATTAGTGTTAATGTCGAAAATAATCGCCACATACCATGATGTACTTGGTCATTATTTATAAAATAGGAGCTGTTCTTTTTCGAGTGAACAAATGGTAGTGTTATAGATGTTACTAAAGCACTGCAAGTTGGATAATCTTAGAGCTCTAGGATCCACCATTTCAATGAATGTTACTATAGTACTAGGAAAGATATAATGAGTATTAAGATGAGCATATGTTATTAATCAAGATAGAAACTACTATGAAATTTTGAGTGTACCATGAGATCTCATTGGCATTGAGGGGGCAAAGACCAGCAATGTGGCGCTGTTGCGGTGTGAGCTTGGTGCGCGAAGTTAAAAATTGGGGCTTCGAGGCCCGTTCATTTGCGATCACGATATCCGATTGCGGTCCGAGGCCTGAATGGCAACCTGTTCTCACCCATACATCCTTTTCTAGCCTCAGATGTAGGGCCACATATGGACCTTCCTCTTTCATCCTCTTCACAAACCTATTTGCAAGCTCTTCAATCCATGGTTGGAATCTTAAAGCTTCAAAAGCAACCTACATTTATAACTTAGATGTTAAACCGAGTACTCGCGCTTGATTCGACGTAAGCTTATGAAAGTTCTCGCGATTATGTTAAACCGAGTACTCGTATTAAATTTTTTAAAATTTTCTTCTACTATGTAAAATGCTAGAAATATGATTGTTCTTACCTTGCATCTTAGCTTCTGTAGATCAGAGGTAAGGTTCTTGGCGAGTCGCGAATCAAAAGCTCGAAGAAGCAAGACACTGCTCGTGCTGAGCTGAGTTACAACAATTGCATTCATATTAGATCAGCAGAAGCATTAGAAAAACTCATTAAACAATTATTTTTATTTAATTACATAACAACCATGATATATTCAAACTTGCTTGAGGGTTATTTTCAAGTTGCTATTGTTCTTGTCTTGATGCAACGTCAAACGCTATTTGGGCCTAGTTATTATAAGAAATTTAGATCATGGTCTCAAAATAATTTTGGTTTAAGATTGCGAGAGCACGCGGAAATTACTAAAAAAAAGTTGTAAGTGATCAGCATAGGACACGGCGTCGATAATCAAGCAGAAGGTGTCAGAGCAACTTGCTGCAAGTTTCATTCATACTAAAGTACAGTTGTAATTTCAATTAATCAAGTTCAAGTTAATACACAGGAGATGCAGAGGCCCCATGTGATCACATTCTTTGAGTCCAATTTTCTAAACTACGCATTAATTTAAGATGCAAGTTTATGTGTTGTGACTTGTAGGTTCATATCTAATAATGTTGCGACAACTCCTAGTGTTTTTGAATGAGGTTCCTTCTATGTGATCCTTTGAAGATCTTATGCTAATAATGAAATGGGGCAAACTACATGTATACAACTTGTCTTTGTATTGGGTCAAGCCAAAAATGAACTATTAAAATGAAGTGATCTTTGGGCTCAACACTAGAAAGATCTAATCAACTTATAATTTGACAGGTGGTGGTGCATTGAATGATGAATTGTTCAGTTCTCTTACGAAACAATTTCGATCACAAAACGGGTGTTGTGGTGATTCATTGATGGGCAAGTTAGATATTATTATGTCACATTCTCCATCAATGAAATTTTTAAGTTTGGGACTTCAATTTCATAGATACAGTATATTTTATGAGCCAATTAATGCAGGATAATATATATAAGTACCAACCAAGTGACCAACCTTATTTTTTTATTAAAAAAATATATATTGAAATATTATAAAATATCATATGTCATTATGTGATTAGTTGGAGATTATTTTTGAACCCTATCAATGAACAATATATTTGGAGGCGCAGCTGCGTTACGATAAATTATATTGGTGAAAAAAGAGAAAAAAAATACATTTGGTGAATTTAAATCATAGTAATGAAAATAAGAGTCCTTGAAAATCACTAGTTAAAAGGGAGAGCATCAAAGGACTCTTCTTGGTCCTTCAAAATAGTTGTTCAATTTTTCTATACAAAAAAAAAGCCCTTTATTTCTCCAAACTCTATTTATGCCGTGAAACAAAACTGTTCAAAATTGATTTGGAAACAGGAGTCTAATTACTATCGTTTAAAGAGAACGGAGGTTTTCGTCCTCATAAATCGTTTTAAATATAAGAATATTGAATTGATGATTGAAACCGTTAAAGTTGATCTAGAATATCTATAATATTTAGAAATTAATATTTTTTAAAAATTTATTATCAAGTTCGTCGAAAAATGAAACAGTCGAAAATAAATAACATAATAAAAATAGATATTAGATTTTTCAATTCATGATCAGAGTTATTAAGCATTATCTAAATCACGTAAAAATTTTTTATAAAAAATTCAAGCTGTATGAATTGTTTTCAACCGTTAAACAAACAAATGGCTCATATAAATCGTTAAAAACTATCGATTTTGTAATCCATTGATCATTGTGTAAATAAGTTTTAAAATTCATCAAATTTAGTTCGTAAACTTTTAAAATACTCTAAATCAATTTTAACTTAATCGATTTGCAATTTTTATGATCTAAAATAATGATTTAGGAGATCGAAGGCCCCGTCCTACTAAGGATCGTAGCTGGATTCTGGAAACAGTTAGTTACCCTAATCAAAATTTCCTTAAGAAGTTAATAAATTTTGTTTTTTGAAAAGAAAGAGGCGGGGGCTAGCTCAAGCATTCAAACCTTGTTCACGTAGTTGCTCCGGACCCAGTCCTCGCCGGCGTCGAAGGGCATCACCGGCGCTCTAACCCGCCGCTTCATGAGGTGCGTCGCCGGCAACGACGACACCACCCTTACATCATCCTTCAACGTCTCCTTGAACCATCCCACATCAAATATGTCCTCAAACTCACTGCACTACACCAAATTAATAATAATAATAATAATAATCATCAACTCTGGCATGCTTAACAATTCAATTCGAATCATTCATAGTAACACCGTCGTGCTCTATTTTCTGCTTCCTTTCCAATCAACCACTATATACCTTTCATCTCCCCACACTTGGTTGACCTGAAGCACCGGCACGACGAGCACCGCACCGATGATCCTCGCGATCACGACCGCGTCGACGACCTGATTCCTCTGCTGGTTCAGTCCGCCGGACACGATGGCCATCATGTACTTCCTCGGGCCGTCCTGCAGCTCGGCGCGGTATGGCTCGGTGAAGTCCAGGCACGGCCGGACGCTCGGCGGGCCCGCCTGGGCCCACGTCCAGAATTCCTCGTCATCGGCGGTGTGACCGCGGTCGAGGCGGCGGGCGGCGCGAGGGAGAGGAGGGAGAAGCACTTGCGAGATGCCGAGCAATGCGAGGAAGGCTAGGAGAGGAAGGAAGAGCCGGCTCGCGCGGCGCGGGCTCGGCAGCAGGTGGAGCTGCTTCGGGCTCTTTAGCTTGACGGAAATTGGCTTTTGCGTGACGGAAATGTAGGAAGGGATCGACATGATTTCTCTCTATGGCTTCTGAAACTTTAGAAGTGTTCTTTGTTCTGAATTGTTTGCGGCACCAACGACTTTGACATAAAAATAAGTTTTGTTGGTGTTGTCGATTAGAGGGGGAGGGTTCTCTACTTGTGTTATTATTTTGATTTTTGGATTCTTCGTTCTGTTTTTTTTTTTTTAATGTAATCTTTTTGTATTTATTTGATTCTGATTATAGCTTAATAAGGGGTTTTCGTTGACCTTGACTAAGTAAAAACGCGATGAGGGTGAATTGTTTGATAATCATTCAATGTACGTGTCGCACATATAGCCTTGTTCTCGAAGATCGATGGTTGATTTGATTGGGTCTGCATGAATTAGCAATTTGTCAAATTAAGTTGCTGAAATTTAATATCTCTTACAACTAGGTCAAATACTAGCAGTAAGTTTTCTCTTTCTTAGTGATATGATTCATTTTTTTTATATTTTAAATACTTAAATAACTTAATTTGGGAGTGTTTGATCTAATTCTAATTGTTGACTAGCCCGGCTTTAAAAGCATAAATTAAAAGCTTAAGCTCAGACCAAGTTGTTAAATCACAAGTGAAACCTTTTTTTAGGGTTGAAGCACGAGTGAACTGGAATTTACAGTTAAATGCAAGATAAGTTTTAAGACATTTTCTTAACTCGTCGCTAATTTTTCACTTTACTTTTCAGAAAAAATAAAGAAAATCATAGTTCTACGGCTAAATAAACGCAAGGGGAAATGAAACGAGCTTGCACGTTAAATAGATAGTGCTCGACATTTTAATTGAAGATACAGCTAAGCCTTAGATGTTCATATAAAAGTAATTCAATTAATTAGTAACAAGAAGTGCATGGTAGGTTCATATATAAAAATAATAATAAAAGAAAAAAGAAAAGAAGATAAATAAAAGAAGAGGGGCTACCCCGTGACGTGCAACTAAGTAAGCACCAGTAGTAGGTTCTTCTTCTTGGATCTTTTCCCTTTTTTATTATTTTTCTTTTGTTTTTTTCCCCAGATCACCGAGGGTAATAAATAGTTCTCTTAATTGCGATTTAATGTATGAAAAATACATCGAACAAAGGGAAATATATGCTTCATCCAGTAAACTGCTCTCGTAATGTCAACAACGATTTTTTTTTTTTTTAATAATTCTACCACGTGCCAACCCCGTGTTTACCTCCTGGGCGAATTATTTATATTTAAGTTCGTGAGTTAATTAGTCAAACATTTAATTAGTCAAACGGGATTCAATTTCTCCTTTTTTTTTTTTTCTGCGGTAGTGACGAGATGATTAGTGATAAATTGTTATTATTGGTTAATTGTGGAAATATTCCGCACGTTGTTTGAAACTGAAATAAAGCTTCGTTGTCGAAAGAGCAGTTCAACTCCCCAACGCGGAGTGGTCGGTTGGATTTGTTGCTTCTCACTGATCATCCAACCTATTCGAAATTTGTCGCCGACACCAATTTTCCTTTACTTATTTTCTTTATTTATTTTATAATCCTGTACATTATGAATAGTGACTAAGAAGTAGCTCAAAAGGGAACGCACGCCCGTCAAATGTATAGTCGGGAAACAGCACACCAATCGACTCCAATCTCATGATCACAGCAATTGCTTTGCACAAAAAACTACTAGTACACCAGCGGCCGAATCAGATAGGCAAAATGATGAAAATTTACTAAGCAAAAACAGCTCAAATTACTTTGTTTTAAAAAAATTATTGTTTCGTCCTCCTATCCAACAATCCAACAATAGCAGCGTAAGCAACGGACCAGTTCATTTCATGAAAAGCTCGCACATTATTGATAAAGATGCAAAATTGCGCACAATTGATGCACATTAAAAAAGCAACATGAGACATCTTCCCATCACATACACTCCGGGCGTCAATTTCCTCAGGGCACCCTCAACATCTTTCCATTCTACAAGTGGCATTATTGAGAAGATAATACACCAACTTTTATAGTTCATCATTTTCACTGCACCAACATGGACCTCTCACCCATTCACTGGTGGCATTCTTGGGAGAAGATAATTCACTGGTGGCATTCTTGGGAGAAGATAATACACCAAGTCGACCCTCCCGACCATGCCACTAGTCAAAACTGGTTAGAAATCAAATTCAGAGTCCCTAAAATCTTATTCGAACCAAAACAGGATACACCATTTTCTCCCCTAAACTGAATTTGCTAGGCCCTGCTTGTATGTTACTTGTTTTCTGGGTGGGCATATTTGGTTGTTCAAATAAGAAAATCAAAATAAGTTAGCAAAGGAAAAGGTTCTCCTCATGCAAGTGCTAAAGACTTGGACATTCTTCTTGTTCCGACGGTAATAGCCAGAGCCTTTCTACGTTCCTCGGCACATTTAATATATTCTTCTATAGGTGGAAGACTTGGTTCCCCCTTCACACTTCTTGGGGCTTGCCCTCTTATTAACTATCACAAGCATAACAAATAATAAAAAAAAAAGCATTTTGAGTCACATTTAGGAGCAGAAAATTATAAGAAAAGACTAGGGGATTTTACAATACCTTTGACGCCCAATGTCTTTCAGCTTGTTGGCACACATCTCTGATATCTCTTCCAGACATCCTATACACACAATACATCATCCATTAGTCTAAGTAGAATACAAGAAATTTGAGCAATACTTTCAGAAAAATTCTAAATAATTTTCTTTTTTAAATGATATGCTGAAATTTTTTATATTGAAGTCCACAAATCAATTAACAGAACACACAAAAAAACAAACAAACAGAGTCGTGAAACAAAATTCAACATTAAGAACTTGCTCTTCAGTTTCTTTCCAAAAAAAAAGAAAAGAAAAGAAAAAAAGAACACTTACTCTTCAGTTACTAACGCAAATTGAACTAATTCAGCTTTCTTTAAGTGCTTTGCATACTGGGCTGCTATTTCCTCTCGTGTTGGTTGATCAGGTAGGTCAAAAATAATCATAGAATCAAAGCGGCTGCAAAAGGAAATTTTTTATGCATAAACAAACAGTATGCGAAACCGTTACTGTTTAATTAAATAATAACCAGAAGTAAAAGATTACAAATCCAACAACAAGCAACCAACTCAATGCACCCAAATTTATATAAAAGAAAGGAAAACCTGATAAGAGCAGGATCGAGGTCCTCCTTTCTATTTGTTGCAGCTATAACCACAACTCGCTTTTCTTGCTCGAATCCATCTATCTTCATATTTTTTTTTAAAAAAAGAAGGAAAAAAGATATCAACTATTAACATCAGAAAATGTGGCCATAGAAGACAAGAAACATATATCCCTACCTGACGTAGTATTACTGACAAAATTCTTCTTGTAGCTTCATGCATTTCACTATCCCGTGAAACAGCAAATGAATCAACCTACAACGATAAATCACATAGGAATAAATACGAGGATATCTAAATCACCAAATGGACTCTTATACGAAATTTACTTGTAATTAAGTCTATGCATATTGCAAACTGAATCAGCCAAGGACAATTGGATTAGCAAGATTTCCTCGAGAGTCAGATACATTTCAACAGTTCAACTCAAAGATCATAGTACAAACAGATATAAAAGCTTAAACTTAATGCTCAGGATCCTTAGCATCCAATATAGGCCGTTAAAACAAGGAATAACAAATCCTGCCTAATCTTTTTCACAAACAAATTTAAGTGGCATCTTAGATATTCATTTTACATATATAGGAGTTTGGGCAAATTTTACATAGGAACCATAACTGCAACAGAAATATATTAAAGCTCAGTACCTCATCCAGGAAAATTATGGCTCCATCAGGAAGCTCATTTGCAAGAGAAAAAACAGAACTTAACAGGCGCTCACTTTCACCATAATATTTTGACATAATGACCTCCAGTGGAACATATAGAAGTGGAACTCCCTGACATAACAAAAGGCATGCATGTAGTTTAATAAATGAAAAAAGGTGGTATGTAGCAAGGATTTAAGTGCCGTGGAACGGGGTCGTGCCGGAAACTTCCCGGCACGGTACGGTACGGTGCGTGCCGAGCCGTGCTGATGCGTACCGGTCAAAAAAATTCTTGTGTGCCGACATATAATAGCATGAAATATTTATTTTCTTTAGCAACAAAATATTCTAACTATTTATTATGTCTTTTTATCACATCTTTTGAACTTTATTGAAGAAATTACTTACTAATTTAAATAATAGAGGGTTTTGAGCTGTGCTATCGGCACGAGGTCTGTATCGTGTCGGTATCTTGTTGGCACGGTGGATATGGTCCGTGCCGACGGGCACTTAAAACCTTGGTATGTAGCATATCACAGGCTGCTGCAGGACGAAAGTTAGCAGTCAATTATAAACCACTGAAACAGCCTTGATACTACATCCGGTATACTTTTTCATTATTTAGATCCAGCAAAAAGTGTTATTAAGATATCAATAACCATAAACCTTAAACAAAATATGATAACAAGAAGAATTTCCGCACAGAACAAAAACACCATGAGTAGTTTTAACATCCTTTTAGTAAGATGAACCAACTAATAAGCTGAAAAACAGAAAAATAAGTTTATATGTACAAAGCATTATTAGCATTTGCTGTAAGATATTATATCTGCTATACCTGGCATTAAACAAGAAGACCTGTATCCTAATATTTTATTCACACGTCAAATTTAAATAGTTCACCAAGAAACCACAAAAGATTAAAAGAAAACAAATAGCTTGTAAACTAACTATCAGTAGCTTCGTAACTCTAAGCAGACGATTAAATCTTATAAATTCTATTACATGTAAATAAAACCCATACCGCTTGCTTCGCGATAACTCGAGCAGAAGATGTCTTACCAGTCCCTGAGAACAAAAATTGACAATGAAAAAGTTCAATAAAAATATATTGATATAGCCCAAGTTTCGACTCACAGGGATAGTTACTGAATTCCAACCCTTTTATATCAATTCACATAAACTTTTGAAGAATATACTTGGCGTATATATATATATATATATATAGAGAGAGAGAGAGAGAGAGAGAGAGAGAGAGAGTTGAGCTAGAATACTATCGGTAGCAAACGAGCTCCGTTGCCACCCATTTGTTTTCGATGATGAAGCCTCCAAATCGACAATCGGCACCGTTAAACATGATCTATACCACTTGAAGTGTTTAGAAATCAAATTTCATGCATTTCCGATATTGTTCTCTTATCCATCGAGTGGACATAAGAATGAACGGCTGAAAATGAATATTTTTTAAAAAATAATGATAGGAGTCTTGTAATCAAGATCAAGAATATAGATCTTGTTTTAAATAGTTCAAAAAAAATTTAACAAAAGTTCAATTGATTTGGATATCTTTACGCCGTTAAACGAAAAAATGCCTCATATCGACCATTAAAATTATAAATTTTGAAACCCTTTGATCATTAGGCAAATGATGTCGAAAAGATTTGAAATTTAATTTCTAAACACTTCAAGTAGTATAGATCATGTTAAACAGTGCCGATCGTTGATTTGGAGGCTCTATCATCGAAAATAAATGGGTGGCAACGGAGCCCGTTTGCTATCGATAGTATTCTAGCTCAACTATATATATATATATATATATATATATAATCTAGTTACAAAATCAATAATGTTTGGAATAAAACGATTTCCAAAACAAGAGTATCCCCAAGAACAGAATAGGGGGAAAAAGGAAGCATTTTGGACATCTCTTCTTCTCTTTTGTGGTAACACTTACAACTGCAGATAGTAAAGGGGCTGTAGCCAATAATATACTACCAAACAAGAGCAATAAATGCATATAAACAACAAACGACCAAAGAACCTTTTAAAATGATAATGACTTCTTGAGATGATTGAAGCATCTAATAAGAAGTAAAATCTAAACCTACAAGTTCAACAAATTTCAAGTGGTTCAATTACATTCTTATGTTTCAGAGATAAAAATTGCATATATTGTCCTTAAAAAGATGAAAAGACTTACAGAAATGGAGAATCTAACATTCTAGCACTACTTCCACACAATTTGTGCAGTCAAGAATAATGCTGCCACTAACCTGGAGGACCTTCAAAAAGAACAGCTCGAGGCCGATTACTCTCAAATTTGCAACGTGTTCCACGTGCAATGTCATCATATACTTCAGGATTTTGCAATGCCAAAAGTATGGTGTCCTCTATTTCCCTATAAATAAAACCGTAGTCACTTTATAGAACATATAAACGGCATAAAAAAATATAATGGAATAAGATGGTCAACCCTTGTTACTAAGAACTTATAGACTATATTTCTGTTGAAATACACATAGAATTAACTACTTTGACGTACGCAATGCAGAGCTTCTGCCAAATTAACTGGGAAGGCAAAAAAAAATTCAAATTAACTAGGAACGGAATAAACCAATCGAAGCTTTTACAATTATGATCCTCCAAAAGCAGCATAGCTGCTTTCACAACATGTGCAAGTTTATCAAATTAGAGTCCTTGAACTTCACAGACCTGACAACACCCAAATTAATCATTTAAATGGAGATAACAGGTTCTATACATGATTTAATCCAAGGACCCACATCATGTATGTTGTCAATTATAACCATACATCTAAAATATGTGAAATCTCTCATACATAACCAGAAACAGCATTATAACCAAAAAAAAAGGACATAAAAAGAATTTCTTTTCAGTTTTGTCTATTCATCGCCTCTTCAGAGAGAATTATTACAGAACTACAAGAAGATATACGCAGCAAAACAATAATTGGCAGACTGCATACATGCATGCCAAATGTCATTTGGTGAACAACCAGAGACAATAATTAGCATGATCATACCGTTTCTGCTGATCGTAGCCAGCAATATTTTCCCAGAATATGGTACCGTCTGCAGGAATGCCAGAGGTTTCATCAAGTCCGTAAACTCTAACTCCCATGGCCTCTAATGCAGACACTGATTTTTCCACAGACGGCGTTCGCTTAGAACCATGGCTGTTTCCCTCTCTGAAAGAGTAACTCTTTGGGTTCTTTACTGAAGTTTCATTTGCATCCTTTTCACCAGCTAATCGTAGCGCACTAACCAATGCATCAAGCTCTTTCAAACTCAAACTACCACGCTTTATGAATTCAATCTCCTGAATAGAAGTATATTAATCACAAAATCCAGAATAAACATATTCAGAATGTACAGTACTACAGAGGTACGGAGTAATATATTGATGGCTTTGAAAGCACACTAACAGAATATTCTGGACCAACGAGTGACTCAAATATCAAAACGCAAAAGTTGTCCTCTAGTTTTCCTCCCTCAACTTCTTTCATCCTTTCAGGTGGATTCAGAGTTAGCTGTCGTGCAACTGCACTGAAATAAATATACTATATTATTTGAGATAGTCATCATAAATTAACAAACACATTGTTCTTCACTGAAGGAAACAGATCAGAAAAGATAAACTTCGAAATAATCAACAAGTTCAATGAAAAATGCAATCTGAAATTTTTGGAACTTCTTGATAATCTTGGACTGGTTGCATCAGTGTTTGAAAAGGCGTGAGACGCAAAAAGGCGCAAAGGCTTTCTAGAGCCTAGGCGCGAGGTGCACTGCAAGGCGCGCGTCTCAAGAAGGTGAGCCGCACATCTAATAAAAATTAAACACTTAACAAGTCTAGTTTAAATGGATACGTTAAGAAATTTCAAAATAACCACACAAAAATAAACTAACCATAAAAAAGTACATAAATCACATCTAAATATTCTCAAACTAAAAAGAAAATAATTATATTTCAACTTTCAACTTAAAAGTGCTTGTTGTTGCTTCTTGTCACTGTTGCTTGTTGCCATTGGGGGTGGAAGAGAGAACGACCAAGAGAAAAGGCGAAGAAAGCGTTCAAACTAGGAATTCTAATTTCAATTCCTTAACATTTTAGAATATATTGAAAAAATGCAAGACCCGAAAATCCAAACCCTAGTACCATTAAACGTAAATATCACGAGGCGCACCTGAAGCACGCACCTCGCTCCCTGAGGCGCTGAGGCGCATGCCTGACTTTTCAAACACTAGTTGCATTACATACAATCATATCAAACCAGAGTAGCAACTTTTTTAGTTATTCACAATGCAGCATGGTATCTTTCTTTTGTAGTATCTAAGCTTAGAGCAATTGATGATATCAGTAAGAGCAAACATGATTAGGGTGTTGAATTTTTAGTCTTACAGCATCTAAGACGGCAAGCAGACATATCACATTAAATTGAGACAACTAACTAACTTTAGTTCAAGGATAAAATTGTTTATTTAAACTTAAAAGGACAAAACTGAAACTGAATATGAACTTCAAGGACTACATGAATCGTTGCAACCAGGATCTAAGAACAAAATTGAAATCTGGGTCACACTTCAGGAACTAAATTTGTTATTAATCTTTAAATATTGCTACCCACAAACCTGTCCCAGGCACGCAATAACATTTCTGAGCCATCGCCATGCTGCGCAGCTTTAAGCCCAAGATGTGTGATGAGATCCACAATAATATGTGACACCTTGCTCGATGAAGTAATGTTGAACTTCACAACAACCTATCAATTTATGGAACCATTTAGCAAACAGTACTGACTTTTATATTTGAGACCAAAATATTAAATAAAAACAAGAGTCAGCACAAAACTTTTGCAAATAAAAAAAAAAACGTTGACACCTCGCAAGCAATCAACAATTCATAACAATACACGCTAATTATTCATAATCACGTAAACTTGACTATTATCTTCCGGAACATAGCAAATACACACATAAACAATACTGCTGAAGATATTCATAACCAATAACATGGAATTGAAATAAAAGCAAAAAAACTCAAAAGCATCACACGTTTAATAACATGCCAAAAAAGTTACAAGACGAATTGGATCATTCATTTCTTTACATAAGTGCTCAATTTTTTAAAAAATTTCTAATTCAATAATTCTCCTTTTCATCTTTCCGTCTAGGCCTAGCTAACAATTTTTACAAGGTTTATCAATCCACAGCTCTTCAGAGAGGAAACAGAAATGACATAGCAAAGCCAGAGGGATTATCTTCTTTATCAGTTCACAACAATTCAATCCTAATAATCAAGAACAAAGTATCAAATCTGACACAATGTAAAACCATAAAATAAACCTTCTGACCCTTGACGGCGACAGAGAATGGCGGATATGAGCCGCGTTGCATCCCTCTGCTTCTGAGTAAATCTTCTATCTTCTTCCTCTCTTGAGTGACCAAATCCTCGCCACTCACAGGGGGCGGTGCACTATGAGGCGTGTAACCTTCCTACACACGACATACACCCCCAGTAAAACTCTAATTACAACGTGAACGCCTACAAGAAAACGTGTACATTAACCGAAGGAAGAAGATATTAGAAACCAGACCTCATCAGCGTCGGCATAAGCCAGTTGCACCGATCCAAACCCAACGGCTCCCATCAAGAAAACGGCCGGTAGAAAAGAAAAACGCGAGAAGCTTGATTTGGTCGTCGAGTACGAATCCGTTCTCGGAATCGTGCGTGGACGGGGTTGGTGATCAAACAGTGTCCCTGCGTAGCATTGAACAAAGAGGGAGTGATGAAGGAGGAGGAGGAGGAGGCATAGAGAAAACCCTAGAAAAGAGAAGTGAATCGTACGAGGAGGGGGGAGGGGTCGTTGCGAGGGTACGGGGTAGGGGGGAGGCGACAAGTGGGGAGTTGCTGCGGCGGCGAATCGCCATGGGAGGATGGCCCTTGCGAGGCGCGAGATCCTTGCAAGCTTCGTGATCATGGCGGCGCTGCTCTTCTTCTTCTTCTTCTTCTTCTTCTTGGTGTTGAGGAGAGGGAAGAGAGTGATAAAAATGGAGTGAGAGGGTTTTATTCTTCGCGAAATGATGCGCTTTCGCTTCTCCCGTCCTCCCGCGCCGCTCCGCGGTGGACCCTCGCGCAAGAAATGTTCGTTCGGAGCGGGCACCGCCTTATGGGAACGGGTCACGTGTGATTCACGTGACACGTTTAAACAGGTGAATGTTGGGTTTAGGGACTAAATTGTACACTCTCTCATCATCTGACGGTTAAATCACCAACAAGTGCGTGAATATGCTCCCGATACACCAAAGTCGGTGACGACTATCAAATCCCTGCCGACTTCTTGCAATTACTTCGGTAATCAAGCTCGATGTATAAACTCAATAAACCTGGTGTACGACGATCCTCGCCAACGCATCCAAGCGAAGAAACGAATCTTCGACTCTTTCCTCTCGCCCTCGCTCTCGCCTCTTCCATTTTCCTCTTCTCCAAGCTCCTCGATCATCTCTCTCTCTCTCTCTCTCTCTCTGCATAGATGAGTTCGAAGGATAAGAAGGTGGCGAAACCCTCGGGGAGTCGCCCCACCATTCGCACCCTCGCCGATCTCAACCGCCGGCCCCCTTCCTCCGACGATAGCGACTCCGATGGCCCCCAGGAGTACTACACCGGAGGCGAGAAAAGGTTGCCCCCAGTCCCCAATTCTCATCTCCTTCTCCTTTCCCCTTATCCTTTTTCTTTTTGTTGTTGTTGCTAACCCTAGATCGGTGATTGCTTGAGAAATTGGTGGAAGATCATCTCCTTTGTTGTCAAATGTTGTTAGGATGGTCTATACTTGTTTAATTTAAGATAGATTTAGGCCTAATTGGAATTTTGTTATCGTACCTTTAAATTTCTCTTGCTGCTTTTGTTTTTCTTCCCTGTTGTTTCTCAGAAATATTGGGAATTGATTAGGGGTGGGCTGTTGCTAGAGCGCATCAGCGGCTGAAACGTTCCATGCTCGCAATATGACGATTTAATTAATGCTTTTGGTACTTGCTACCTTTTATCAAATGATCATTTTGTAGAAGCTTGATGATCCACGGATATGCAAGATCAGTTTTTAGTGACTATGCAATTAGGTTTTGAATGCTTGGGACTCAGAGTAGAATTGATTGAGTAAAAAAAGAAGAAGAAAAATAATAGGTATGAATAAAATGAGGAAAAAGAAAGTGAAAATGAACAAGTTAGTAAATGAAGGGACTGGAGGACAAAGAAGATTTCCATAGGAGAATAAGTAGTCGGAGTTGGAATAAGAAATCTCTTAGGAGAAAGAATGGTAAAATAGAATCATATAGGTTCATTTGATCTCATCACATTAATCTCAAATACTTGATTGGTAACTTTGTTTAGCCCTAGCCTGAAGGTAGATCTGAATTCTGAAGGTCCTACTCGTTATTTTTCACAAATTTCATGATATTGATCAAAATACGGGTTAAATTTAAGGAATTATTCTGGAAATTATCTTAATTGCACAAGGTATATTGATGCAAATATGTAAAGGAAGTTCATAGTGTGAAATTGTACCAATATTTTCACCTAATGTGGAGATTTTTTGGAACTTGAAGTGATTTAGCTCCAGTTTTGGGTAAGAGATCTGCACAGTTCATCAGATTTAATCACTCAAAGGTACGGTTAGAGCAAAAGAGCTTGAAAGAAATCATAAGCCATCTAGTTTTAGGAAAAGGCGGCCCTTGACATGTGTTGTCAGCACAGGGAGTGTACTATCTCTATACGCTGTCAGCATGGTAGGTGCACTGAACTATCCCATGCCAGCTGGCACTGTTGGCATGTCAGTTGTTGGGCAATCAAAGATAATTCATTATATTAGTGCTGATAACTCACTGGTTAGTATGCATCCACCAGTATGGTTTTGCATGCCTCATGCAAACAATAATGCTTCAAAAGTCAAAAACAGTGTTTAGTCTAATACTTTTCTTTTCTCCTTCTTTTACAGTGGAATGCTTGTCCAAGATCCCTCTAAAGGAAATAATGATGTTGACGCTATTTTCGAGCAAGCTAGACAGATGGGAGCCATGCAGGGACCTTTTGAACAACAACAACCATCCTCAAGCTCAAGAAGTTTCGCTGGGACTGGTAGGTTGCTTTCAGGTGAGACAGTTCCAACTGCATCCCAACAGCCTGAGAACATGGTCCACAACATATATTTCTGGAGAAATGGATTCACTGTAAATGACGGTCCATTGAGGAGGTTTGATGATCCCGAAAATGCATCCTTCTTGGAGGTGATATTCCTGCCGAATCCTGGTTGTACAATTCACCTCTGTTTAAATATTGTTTGCAGTACAAGATTTATGGGCGTCATTGGAGTAGCCTTTATTCGCTGCATCTTTCTTATTTCTTTCGAGTATTGCCAGTCCAGGACAGGTTTAATTAATAATTATACATTCCCTTGGAAATTCGACTTATCACATTTCCGAATTCCTTCCTTGGATTGATAGCACCTATATTTTCATGGCTTTGTTTGATAGTTCAGTAAATTTTCTAGGTGAAAAATAGCTTGTATTCTAGTACTGTTTTGTTAAAATTGATCTTTAAAGATATGTAATTACACTTCCTGATATATTATAATGTATTAACTGCTGCTTCCTGTGATAGAGCATCCGTAGATCTGAGTGCCCCAAGGAGCTGGAACCAGCTGATAGGAGGTCGATGGTTCATGTTAACCTCATAAGGAGGGATGAAGATTGCCCGGTGGGTTTATTATCTTTAGTTCATAACATACAGACGCTATTCGAACAATTGAACTGCAGCGTCTTTTGAAATGGATACCTGAACTTTAGAATTTTTACTTTCAGTGTAGAGACTTTCTGTTTTTCCGATTTCTATATCTCTTTGTCAGAGCTTTAATTTCAACCTTTTTGATGGACCTACAGAATATTCTGTTACTCGACAGAGTATTCTATATCCTTTTGCGCAGAAATTGTAAAGAAAGGCATTGTTTAAAAGAAAGGAAATAGAAAGATAAGTTAGGTACTAAATCAAACCTTCTAAAGTTCGCAATCTCATTTCAAAATCCGTTGTAGCTCAGGTTGTAGTGCTTATACATATTTACCTAAAACTTTATATAATATCCTATGCTCGCAATCTACCTTTTGCTTAAAAACCCATAAAATTAGTTTACTAATGGATGTTATCTTTGTAGGAACCGGTAAAGCGTCAGGTAGCATTCCAGGGCGTGGGGAGAACCCTAGGTGGTGGATCTTCATCTGATCCTCCTGTCTCGGAACCTCCGCCTGCTGCTGCAGCCCCCACTACTGCTCCCCCATCAGGCGGCCTTTCGGTCGATGAATCCTTGCCTTCTACCACAATTCAGCTGAGGCTGGCAGACGGCACCCGCATGGTCGCTCGCTTCAACACTCACCACACGGTGGGCGACATCCGCGCTTTCATTGATGCTTCGAGGCCCGGAGCGGCAAGAACGTACCGCCTGCAGACCGTTGATTTCCCACCGAAGCAGCTGACCGACGTGACGGCGACCATCGAACAAGCCGGTCTCGCCAATTCTGTCATAATTCAGAAGTCATAGGCCTTACTATCAGCAGGCACGCCTGCGTGGGGCTGTGTCGAACATTACTCGTGAAACATTGTCATTTCAATTATGAATTTCACTAAATAATACTGGAGACTTGTATTATCCCTTACAAATGTTGGCTTTACCTTGTTGCCATCAATTATTAGTACGTTCCGTTGTTATGCCTCCCTTGTGCTCTTAAATCATGAAAAAAAAATGTTGGATTTTTCCCCTTCAGAATCTGATTCAATGCAGAAGTGTTTCGGGGCTTTCCTGAAACAAGTCTTTTATTGTTGCAAGAAGTTGAATCCTACAAATGTATGCTCTTTGTTTTTCTATTTTAACTTGGGCTTTTTTGGCAATTGGACCCCTGAAAAAAATTATTTTTAAAAATAATCTCAGCAAATTTATATTTGAAAAAATGGTTCTGCCCCTGCGACACAAGCGTCACGTCAGCACCACGCGGGCGGGGCTGGAGGTGTCTAGACACGGTGAATGGTTATTGTACGTATTTTTTGCAATATAAATATTGAAAAGAGGAATAGGAAGTAGGGATGTCAATGGGTATGGATATCCGAAATATTATTCGAACTCAAACTCTTTTGAAAAAGGAAAAAAAAGGAATACAAATATAAAACACAGTAAATCATTCACCGTGTTTAAATACGATGAATAGTTTAGCGTGTTCAACTTAACACACTGGCTCCAGTCCTGCCTGCGTGGCACTGACGTGGCGCCTATGTGGCAGACCCAAAGCTATTTTTGTAAATTAAATTTTGATAAAACTATTTTTAAAATAAAAATTTGCCGGGGGCTAAATACAAAAAAAAGCCCTTTTAACGTTCTTGCTTTTGATCCTGTTATTTTGAGAGTAGTAGGCGATAGGGGTATATATATATATGTATGAGTAATAAAGAGTGATTAGCGACTTAAAACCCCTCATTTAAATGGGTGGCGAAATGATTGGATGGTCCAAGGCTGACGTGGTGACAATAATTCACGCAACTCTCTTCCGCATGAAACGGAGGCCCCTTTCGTTTTCGCTCGCATGCCGGGTGGCTACGTGCCCCCACCAACCTACTGCCACGTTAATTTCTGAGAAACTTCTCTCCCTTCCCACGTGTATACAAATAACAAATTTAACTCTCTATCTCTATCTCTGTTTCTCTTTTTATACTATTCTCGTAGCAAGAACACAGAGAGGAACACAGAGAGGTTATAGTGGTAAAGGTGATCAATCTTGGAACTCGAAAGATGGCGAGCCTCGTTGTTCGTGGGCTTCGCTGCTCGTCCAGATCGACGAACTCACTACTCGTGGCAGATCTTAGGCTAAGGGTACGCTGATCCCATTTATATTGTTTGGAATCTTAAATAGAACTTAAGATCATCGAAAGTGTGTTTTTTGTTTTCATTTATGGAAAGGATTTAATTAAAGTTTTATACTGTATAAATGTTCTTTACTAAATACTAAACAGAGCTTTAATTATAAAATAAATAAATTCCTTTGTTTGTTTGTTTTGGTTTTATTTTTTTAATTTTCAGTTCCACTTTGCTTAACCTGGTCTCATTTCTTACGACAGTACTCGACTGAGCACAAGGAGGACAGTCGTGTGGGAGAAGTTGCGCATAAAGCGCGGTCGACCGCGGAGGAGTTCCTCCGGCAGGCGAAGGAGAAGAAGGACGAGATGAGCGAGAGCGCGAAGGAGGCGTGGGAGGACACGAAGGAGGCCGTCGCCGGCGAGACGACGGAGGAAAAGGAGGAGTACAAGCACAAGGTGGAGAAAGGCGATTACCACAACATAGGTCGACGCGACTAATCCATGTTCTCTTTTGTCGTAAAAGATCTAGAAATGCTACCCGTACACCGAAAAAGTTAAAGAGGCGTAAATCGTACTTCAAATCAATTCTGAGTTCAGGCAACTTTTTTTTATTTTTCAGCATTAAAAAGCATAAGAATCTGATAATACTAGTGCGAAAAACTACTCTTTATTGTAGATCTCGTAAGATATGTATCGAATTTTGGATGTACAACTAGCATCGCTCATCCTGTATCCTGTAGTGTAACATGTAACTTTTGTGTTCTATCATGCTGCGTTTGGTTCGAGTATAAATAAGAATTTTTTTATTTTAGAAATAGATACAAACTCAGATGCAAATCGAAACTAGCTATAGGTGTTTCCAAAATAGAATAACTGTTGTAAATCTCTAAAATAGAAGCTTTTTTATATATTTTTGATGTAATGCTGTGGTGAACTGTGTGATATCAACGATTTGTTCGAGATAAATCAACAATATAAGAGTAATATTTTAGGAGGTCGCAGTTTTTTTCTTAAGCAAGCAAGTGGTTAATTGTGGTAGTGGACATTTGATGCGTTTTTATTTACTTCTCTGCTTATGGTTATGGTTTTCCTTGCATTACTAATTACGGGCACGTATATTTTCAAGAGGGATTTTTGCAAACACTATGAACCTATTATAAACCAATTCTAAATTTAAATTTGGATCCCTGAGTTTAAAATCTGACCGTAACAGGCTTGGAGCTCCATTCAAATCAAAATTTAATACGATAACATATTTTATTAATAAAATAATTTATCTTAATCTAAAAACAAATTTGAAAGTGTAATAAAATAATTTATCTTAATCTAAAAACAAATTTGAAAGTGTAATATAGTATATATTCAATTTAGACATTTGATCACTTTAATGTTATAAAATTTACACCGTGCAGCAAAGCAAATGGATAAAATTTAAAATTTGAAAAATATTTTTGTATTTTATGATTGCACATTGTGAAACAACCGTTGTACTCTAAAAGTTTAAGCTGTTAGATAACGGTGTTTAAATATTTTTATATTTAACACTCTCCCTCACGTCTAGGCTCGAAATTTTTTAATCGGCCCATAACGTGGGCTTGAATTAAATGGGAGGAAATTAATATGTTAGGAGTCTGGCGTGACTCGAATTCAAGACCTCCTGCTCTGATACCATATGAAATAACTGTTGTATTCTAAAAGCTTAAGCTGTTAGAGAACGGTGTTTAAATATTTTTATATTTAACACATATTGCTTAATTTCTATGGTTGTGGATTAAACGGTCACAATACTTGAAGAAGCAATTCTATCCATCCGAACACGGGTATAAATTTTACATTTTATTTATTATTAAAATTTTAAATCAGGGAGTGTAAGATTTATATTTTATTTAATATAATATTACATCTAGCATGTTTTTCTAGTATGGAAGGAACCAAATGGTGCATTAATTAAAAAATGAACTGCTTTAAACCTGGGTTCTGACACCGAAGCTATACGTGACAAATGGCTCGCTCAGCGCTTAAGTGCACCAGACACCTTTGTTATTTTATTACACACTTGCATATAATATGTGGTGTGTCACTTTCTCCGGAGAGTGAATCAATGAGATTCTAGTTTATGTATATCTATCACTTCATTATTACTTTTTGTTTTGGAATGTGTGAGATTTTTTTTTTCTGTTTATACATATAAATTAGGATAATTTTGTGTGCATATTTCATTTGAAAAGTGTATATATCTATGGCAAAAAAGAAATAGCACTTTTGACTTAGAAACCATGCACACTCTTATATATGATAATGCCAATCATAGAGGATTCATCTCAAACCTCTAACCAGAAACAGCATATATAATAATTTTATATTAAAATAAGAATTAATATAAAAATTTTGATTTAATATGATTGTTTTAAGAGATAATAATTGAAAGGATTTTCTTCTTATATTTACAGAAAGGAGAATATGATTGTAAAACCGAAAAAAGAAAAAAAGAAAAAGGAACACACACATCAATTGCAATGCCCATGACTATACACGTCATTTTCCAGTACAAGTTCAGTTCAAGTTGGTTCGTTATTGCTGATCGATTTTGTCCATAACAATTGGAAAAAAAAAAATCATCTTTTTCTCTTTTCAATATCTTTTCAACAGAATTTCTGAAAAATAAATATCTTTTCAACAGAAATAAAAGAAAGATTTTATACAATGTTAGTTATGCAAACAATCCCGTATTCAAATAATCTAAACTATGATAAAAAAAGAAAAAACTTCAAAAAATCCCCAGTGATTTCGCACTTTTTTATTTTAGTTTCATATTGTTTAAAGTGTATCAAGTTAGTACCATGTGGTTTCGCACTTTTTCACTTAAGTACCTTGTGGTTTAAAGTGTATCAAGTTAGTATCTGTGGTTTTATTTTTGTATCAAGTTCGTACCCTGTAGTTTTATTTTTATATCAAGTTAGTATTCTGTAGTTTTATTTTTTTCTTAATGAAATATTAAACCACAGGGTACTAAAGTGAGAAAGTGTGAAATCACGGGTACTAACTTGATACACTTTAAAACACATGGTACTAAAGTGAGAAAGTGCGAAACCACAGAATACTAACTTGATACACTTTAAACTATAGGATACTAAAGTGAGAAAGAGTGAAAACACAAGGGGGGTATTTGAAGTTTTTCCTAAAAAAAAACCCATCACATTACATCTCTCAGCTAGTTTTGCATGTATTTTGATTGTTTAATTTCAACCTATATAGTATTTCTTTATAATTATTAACTTTTTATTAACTTATAACAACTAAGTTAATTGAGGGGAGTTGGAGGGGGAGGATTGCAAAAAGAACTAATTTATTTTTGAAAATAGAAAGAAGAAAAAGTAGATCAGCATGGATGCAGTCGTAAATAAAAACAAAGAACAAAAAGAACAAAAAAAAAAAGAAAGTAGCAAGAAAACTCAAGTGAAATCCGCGTTGGCAAGCAACAAAATTTTACAACTAAAAAGAGTATGGTTGAGGTTGTAATCTTATCTCCTTCCGTTTTCTTTCCCAACTGAGTAATTAATCCAACTCGATTTGCACTGCAATTTTACTCTCACTCTCTCTCTCGTCACCACATTATGTTCCACTTTAATCCCAATAACTTCTCAAAAAAAAATTTTAAACAAAGTAATATTGATGTAGCCCTTTTTCTGGGTCGCATCAGATTTATTTATTATTATTTTCTTTTAGAGATAGATAACATGCAATTCCTTTTGATTATTTTTTAAAAAAAATAAATTTAGCTCAAAATGTGAATTAACTAGAATTTGAATTTGGGACTTGGAGAGTACCAACTGTCAAGTCCTTTGTCACATCAGATTTATTAAATAAGATTAAATTCAGTCTATGAATAAATATTATATTTAATAAATTTTTTGTAATATTAAAATAAAGGCTAAATTACAGACATTTTTTTTTATGAATATCTTTTTTTTTACTTTTCTTCTTTAACTTTTAAAAACTTATATTTTATCCTCTAAGCATTTCGAGTTGTTACATTTAGCACTTCTTTGTCAAGGTTACATTACTATTATGTCTATTCCTTATAATTTATATTTAAAATATCCTTCAAAAAAATAAAAATATATTAAACTATTATTTTTTTTATAGAAAAAATAAGAATAATTTGGTCATTTTGCCATCTTTATTAACACCGTATCTTTCTAAAAATATTTCTGAAACTTTAAGCGAGTAAAATATAGGTTTTAAAAGTCGGGAAGAAAAAGTAAAAAGTGGGTATTTATATAGAGGTTTTCTATAATTTAGCCTAAAATTAACTCTTTGGATAATATCACCAGCATTTAGAAAAAGTATTTTGGAATTTTTTGGACAGATTGAGTGGCTTTCGGAGATTTTGTTCTCATGCTATTTGTACGTATGGAATTTAAAAAATTAAATTAATTATTATTCATAAAATGCTGATTTATTAATAATATTAAAAACATTCTGCTATATAAGTCCCTCCATCAAACCTACATATTGTGGCAATTCTTAATAGCTTAGTGAACTAATTTCCATGGCCAAGTGAAATTGGATGTGGGGGTTACAAACACGTAACAAATTACACAATGATTCCACCATTCTATCAATTATTAGTTCTCTTTTTAGGATGTTATTATCAACTGTTTCAATGCTGTTCCAGATGGTTACAGTAGCTTTACCAAATAGTTGTGCAAAACTAGTGGTAATTAAGTTGGTTTCATAGTATTTTCCTTTTTTTGTTTTAATTTGAGGGTGGGAAATAAAAAAAGAGAAAAAGGATAGTGAAATAAGCTATTTATTTATTAATGAAGCATCTTCCAAACAGGGAAAAATGTGGGTCCCAAACTGTGATCCCGCAAGCTGAGGTCTCAATTATGATTTTAAAGCCTAGGAGAAGGTCACATTGGCATGTCCCTCTTTCTGTTTCTTTCCATTGTGGTGGTGAATGGTGAAACCACCATACAAAAGAAGCCCCCTCTTTAAGCAAAAAAAGAAAATTTTTTTTTTAAAAAAAGAAGGGAGCTTTTGAGCTTTTAAAGCTCCCTCATTTGATAGGTTTCAATTCCCAGCATTAGGATGAACAGAGACTACTAGCTTTAAGAATGTCGACACGCACCATAAAAACATATAGTGGAGGATGTTACAATGCTGAGACCATTTAGCAAAAAGCACCATCCTTCATATTGAAGTGCACACAGTAATGTATTGGTTTTTGTTCCCTGTGCTTAGTTTCTTTCCTTTCTTATCTTATTGATAAATAGAAGATCCATTAATTTAAATCATCTTATAAATTGCTGACTCTGAAACACAGGAGATAGGTGGCAACCTCTCTCTCTCTCTCTCTCTCTCTCTCATGGCTCTGGAGAAGAGAACAACAGGGCTAAGCAAGTCATGTATCCTTATTATAGGTAATATAGCTTCTTTTCTCTTGAAATCTAATAACAACTGATATTACAAATGGTTGGTGCTGTTGTTTTCATTGTGATTGCGTGATCAAAAGTGTGAATTTTAGCTTAGATATTGTGTGAATTGCAGTGGTGGCTAGCGTAGAACGATTCGCGTACAAGGGTGTGGCTTCGAACTTGGTGACATACCTCACAGATGTAGTGAAGATGAGCATGTCATCGGCCGCGAAGTGTGTTAGCACTTGGAGTGGAGTCACTTCGATGCTTCCGTTAATAACCGCTATTCTTGCTGACTCTTATTGGGATCGCTATTCGACAATTATGGCTTCTGCCTTGCTTTATGTTGTAGTAAGTTTTCGAAACCTTTTCTCGGGAAAATTTGCCAAGGTTTTGTTATTTTAGGCAAACTAAAAGTGCTAAGTTGTAAATAGTCAAAGAGCAATCATTGATTATACTTTTTCCCTAGTATATAAGTATATGGAACACACAATTTCTTGATCTTCTCTCAAAAATTTTCACTTGCAGAACCAGTTACATCAGAAAGTTGAGAAAAATGAACACAAAAAAATAGGAAATTAAACAAACTACTTAAACTTATCATATCAAGTATGATTTCAAATATACAAATTGTGCATGATGTCACATGTTACTGATAATATAGTAGTATTCGACATGCCATATGCTTAGGTAAGGGACTGCAGAATAATCAGAAATGAGGTATTTTGATTCTATGAATACAAAATGACAAGCAACAATGATCTCTGATTCTCGATACATAGTTCCCCTGCATGCCAACTTTTAATCTCTTGATGTTCTTTTCTGATCAGGGACTTGTGAGCTTAACCTCATGGGCATTGCTGCATGCATGGATGCCATGCACTTCACTTTTTCTCCCCCTCTATTTAATCTCCATAGGGCAAGGTGGATACAACCCCTCTTTACAAGCCTTCGGGGCCGATCAATTGGAGATCGAAGACGACTCTCATTGTAGCCAAGGCGATGATAAAAGCAAGGTGAAGAGCTTATTTTTCCAATGGTGGTACTTTGGCATATGCAGTGGTAGCCTTTTGGGCAATTCCTTAATGCCTTATATCCAAGATTCGTTCAGTTGGGCGCTAGGGTTTGCCATTCCTAGTGGTATGATGAGTTTATCCGTGGCATCTTTCTTATGCGGTACCCGTTTCTATGTGCACAAGCAAGCCAAGATCCATAATAGGCCTCAAGAGAGCATCATACAAGTTATTAAGACATTTGCAGCAAAGATCCTGAATCGAAAGTTCCGACTACCTTCTCGAGATGATGATGACGACGTTCTGGAACTCGAGTAATCTCTTTGTTTAAATAAGAATATCATGGCTAATAATTTTCCTTTTCCCTTATAATGAGGCAAATGTACCGATATTCCTTGAACTTTCGTGCTTTTGCAGACAAACTAGTGGAAAAAAAAAATGAACTTCATGTTGAAAAAAGCGTGAAAGTTTAAGAGGTATTGAACTATCGGTACATTTATCCATTTTAAGCATGCCATTGATGACTTACTGTGTCGGTGCCATCGCCTTTCATGTAGGTTACAAGAGAAGCCCCTTAAAGATGACTTCAATGGTCCAGAGGGATTGGATAGAGACTTGGCAAAATTGGATGAACCACCTCGCATAACAAAAACTATATTGAGACTTTTCCCGATTTGGATGATGCTCCTAATGTTCGCGGTCATTTTTCAGCAACCAATCACTTTCTTCACGAAACAAGGCATGATGATGAATCATAGAATCGGAAGCAGTTTCGTGGTCCCTCCCGCAATGCTTCAGAGTGCGATCACTATCTCGATAATACTTATTATGCCTCTTTATGACAAGCTCATCATCCCTTTCGGGCGTCTTCTCACTCGAGACGAGAAGGGAATTAGTGTACTGCAAAGGATCGGTATCGGTATGTTCCTTTCGACCATAGCCATGGTTATTGCCGCTCTTGTTGAATTGAAAAGGGCTGGCGTTGTAAGGAAAGAAGGTCCCTTAGAATCAGAGAAACAAATGAGCATATTTTGGTTGCTACCTCAGTACATTGTCTTGGGTATTTCCGATGTGTTTACGGTAGTTGGAATGCAAGAGTTTTTCTACACCGAAGTGCCGAGTACCATGAGAACTCTCGGCATCGCGCTCTACCTCAGTGTTTTTGGTGTGGGCAGCTTCCTGAGTTCATTCTTGATATCATTTGTTGAGATGATTAATGGTAAATTCGGCAAAAACAACAGCTGGTTTTCTGATGATCCGAGAGAAGCTCGACTATATAACTACTATTGGTTCTTGGCGCTGTTAAGCTCGATAAGCTTTCTCATTTTCGCAAAGTTATCCAGACACTATAATACCTTGAATTCTTCCGCGAAATGAGTGAAAGATCAAAGTTCAATCCACTGAATTATCAGCAGAAGAAGATCTGTTACAACTTTGGCATGCTAAAAACAGGGGTTAAATTTAGCTGCACTGTTCTTGTTAGTTTGTTTACGTTGTACGTTAATTAGGTAGATTTGTATTTAAGTAGAGTTATTGGTTTGTCATAATTTGAGTATCTTAAGAAATTTGATCCTACAGGAGAACGTAATGGTTGATGTGAGGCGTGGAATCAATGATTATCTAATCAATGCACACGACTTAGCCAAAGAAATGATAAAAGAAAAAATTGTACCTCATATCATTTTTACTTTTCTTGATGCGACCTCTCAAATTACACGATAATTTAATTGGTGAATAAACGCAACAGAGAATTGGGCACTAATCCACCCCAACCTTAGCCTGAAACATAAAAGTACAAGTTGCAGAACATGATAGTTCAGCGGGCCCAGGGCCAACATGATAGTTACATTGGGCCAAACCAAGCCCATGAAATCCTAATTAGGCTTAATAATTACAGATTTACAATTTTACAACAGCTGCAACAACCACAGAGAGATCATTTTTGACTGTCCTAGCGCAAATGGTAAAATTCTTAGTGATTGATAATTTGATATTCGAGATTCCAAATTCAAAGTCTAATTATTTTACATTGTCAGCTAAGTATATTTTTAAAAGAAAAAAGAACAAAACGGATATAGACATTCTCCAACATAAAAAAAAAATAAAAAAAAAAAGAACCGTTCCATCTATCATTCACACTAACCGCAAGATCCGCAGCGGACGGGGCCTGTTCCTATCAAATCTTTTGTCCAACCTCGCGTTTTCATATATTCATTAAATTTGCTTGAATTTGATTGTATAGATAACTTCAACATTTTCAACACTAGACTAATAGATTGCTTCAATAATTGCTACGGATTTGCAGTTTTGGGCTTACGACAAACAACGTATGCCTCTGCATCAGCCAAGAAAAAAAGGGTAGTAGTTAACAATCTAAATCGAATAGTCAAAATGTCCACACCGTAAATTGATTACATACATAACTACACACAAAAAAAGAATTAAATAAAAACCAAAATGATGTATAAATTAGAATTAAAATAAAAAATGTATGTCTAAAAATCAAAAGAAAGAAGTGCCCGGAAGTAACGACTCTCCCCGGACTAGTCCAACGGCCGCAACTACCACCAGCCACCTCCACCCCCACCTCCCTCCGCCGCCGGCGCCGCCGCCGCCGCCGTCGCTGGTCTCCATCTCCGGGCTGCTCCCTGTCGTCGACGGTGCGACGCCTTTAAAATTCGGGTTGCTCCCGTACAGCTGCTGGATCCCCTCCACGTCGTCGCGGGCCAAATCCACTTTCCTCGTCCGTGTCTTGATCGTCGGGTACATCACCGCCTCCGCCACCGCCGAGTGGCCCATCCCCAGCAGGTGCCCGATCTCGTGCACCGCCACCGACTCCAGGTCCACCGCCGTGTCGGATGATGCGCGCGTCACGTCCCCCTCCGCCACCCACGCCTCCGCCGCATCCAGATGGAACCGCCCATCTGTCGGCGAGAACGCGTGTGCCAGCGTCCCCAACACGCCGTCGAACGGCTCCCCATCACCGTGCGCCCCGTAGTAGAACCCGATCGTCACGTCGGCATCCGATGCTGACTCGGTCTCCGCGAACGTCAGCGTCGTCGCCGCAGACCATCGGGCAAAGGCGCGCGCAAATACTGCAGAGAGAGTGGCCTTATCGATGGCGGTGTTCGACGTGGCGGTAAGCGCATACTTGAGGTCCCGCTTAAGCGGCGGCCATGTTGGATTCCCCGCGAAGTACGCAAAGAGATTGCGGCCGCGGGTGAACGAAGAGTTCATGGTGGACGTGCCGTTTATCACATCTGCGACACCGCACCGCGGTGTGATCATCTGATCGACGGTGGATGGGTCGAGTGTGCCGGTGACGTTGAGGCCGAAGTTGCGCTGGTATGTTCGGATGGCGGCATCGAGCTCTTCGTCGAAGGAGTCGGAGAAGTTGGAAAAGGGAGGAGGGGAGGGGAGGTAGCCGAAGTGGCTGAGGTAGTCCTTGAGGTCGGCGAGGCCGGGGCGCTCGTCGCCCATGTGGCAGCCAGAGAGGTTTTGGAAGGAAAGCCACGGGTTGACGAAGGGCGGCGGCGGCAGGTCGGGAAATGCGGAGGCGGAGGTGGCGGCCGCGGCTGTTAGTAGGAGTTGGAGGAGGAGGGAGGTGGGGGAGAGCATGGCTTTGGTTTTGGCAGGAACGACGGGGGGAGGGAAAGGGTGGAAACAGAAGAGGTTCTTCTGTTTGAAGAGGAGTGCTTAATATGTTGGTTAGTGACGTGTTTAAGGAAATCGCTAGTGAAAAATGTTGGGGACAAAAAACACGATGCGTCAAATAAGTCTGCTGACTCGGCCGGCTAAAAGTGTATTGCATTGGTCTACTGTGACTTTCGTCTCTTCTCTTTGTTTCTCGAGTTTATTTTGTCAATATATATCCATTTTTTTAAGTAAAATACTATTAGAATAAATTTTTAAATTCCTTCTCTAGGAGATTGTAGATTTGACCCCAACTCCAACATTTAATAATTTAGTTTTGGAATTATATTTAAAAAGAGACTTCTCACTTCTTCTTTTTTTAAAAAAAAACTGATTCAAAAAGGTTGTGATTGTGTAACACAAATTACTTGTTTTTTCGTTTTGATTTGGAACTGTTGACTTGTTCGGAAGAGTAACTTAAAAATCTTTTGAATACATCTTACTTGATTTGGACGTCATGATTATCTTCATTGGCCATAAAAGAAGGTTATCACAGATAAAATTATCTGCCGCCTTCAAAAATAAAAGAAGATTGGTCTTCTTATTCTAGTGGTTGTTGAACAATTTTAAACTAGAAAATTGGGAAAGTGAACATATGTTTGAAGCATGAAGATACATAAAATATTATATCCTAATTTATGTAGAAGAGTTGATTAATATTACTTGTCAATATAGTTTGTTGTTATTGACTACATATATACATATATCTTGTGAAGTGGATCGATACTTTTCTCTTTGGTTTTTCTCCTTGGTTTCTCTCTATTAACCAAGACCACACACTACACGTGAGTTTTTTGTATGAACATCAAGCCTTAACTTTTGCGAGTTTCAACTTCAATTACCAATTAGATTATTATAAATGCGAAAAAGTAGCTCATAAAGTTTGTGATACGTGACAATGAACGTGATCAACCATTCAACCCTACTTGAATCCACGCTAAATTTAATTGCTAGAAAATGATTTTTATAGCTAAGATCCAAATTTGGGCATAGATTCCGACTCCAACAAACAATATTGATTAAAAACTAAATAGGCATGTTAGTTTCAGATTAGATTTAGATCCATATAGTAATACCAAGCAAGTGTACAAGGTAAAATCCTTGGTTGAAATAAATAGTGCTTTCGTTTTTTTTTTTTTTTTTTCCTTCCAGAACATTTGACAAGCAGTGAGTGAAAATATGAACATCAATCAATAAAATCTGCACCGGTACTAACAATTTGATTGAAAATCACACTACAACAACCTTTCTTCTTTTTATAATTTCGACATAAAACTATTAGAAAACTGCAAAGAGAAGTGATTTCAAAAGAGTTTTCTTTTGAACTTTGCAAAGTTCCTTCTAAAACTCTGCATGTTGGAAAACTTTTATAGTATGACCTTTTTTCACAATGGCATCTTTGAGGGAATACCTGGATGACGCGGATATTTTCTTGGTGTGGCACGATCTTTCAAGCAGATAACAGCTGTTCGTTGTCCGAAAGGCCCAAGAGATGCCACTGTGAACAACAGAAATTAATATTTCCGAGTCACACATAAGATCCAAAATAATTTCTGTTTAAGTCCATTCAGATAGCAAGCCATGCAAGATGTTCGGAATCGATTAGTTCGGTTCGCTTAGAAGTTCAGACATTGTAGAATGTTTAGATATACAGCATTTTCTCCATGCGCAGCAACAACAATTGAAGGCACAAAAGTACAAAACTAAATACTCTAAAAGTTTTCAATACAACTGAATCCTTAACTCTTCTTACCATAGATGAATGAACAAAAAAAAAAAAAAGAATCACCAAGGCATGAACTACTGCAGATACTAATAAATTAGTGAAACAATGTCAGGTGCCCAAATCAGTGATAGTGGAAGATCAATTACTTTGATGGTTTAGTTTCTTGATGCATTGAATGACTACTGAAATTTAAACGAAGCAAGCATTTAAACTGTGCATGGTTGAGGAACTATAGAAAGAAGCTTCTGCACACTTAAACGAATGTTATATGCACATGCGAATGTGCTATAGAGGTTAATACAGAACGATTGGTGATGATTGATCAGTTTCAGTATTAGAAAATAGCACTGGTTAAAGTATTATGATTCATGAGAAACCTTGGGAAACATTATAATAAGAAATATATAGAAGAAAACCATACCATCACATAGTCTTATTACGGAACCGCCCAGCAAACGAATGGCATTTTGTGCATTTCTAATTTCTTCCTGCCCAATATAGCACATATAAAATCAAATATGTGTACAAAACAAAAGTCCACACGAGAGTGTAAACTTGAGATACGGAGAAAAGAACGAAAAGTGAAGTATACCTGAGGGTCGTAACCTTTTGCGGCTACAAACAGGCCACCGACACGTACAAGAGGGAGACAGTATTCCGCTATAAAGAAGTGATATAAGAAAAATATGACCGTTAATGTAAGATCACAACTACAGAATCGTGCAAACCTAAAATTCTCAGTTCTGCGACTGCTCTTGCAACTGCTACATCGTAGACCTCCCTGAAGTCGACACTTTGGCCTGCATTCTGTCCTATAATAAAATACACTTAAGCATAGTCAATACACGGTAAAATGCTAACCTGATTAATTCGGAATGAGGAAAAAAGAAAAAAAAGGTTGCAAAAGAATATACTCCTTTAGTTTACAAAACAATCATCCTGATGCAAAAGAGAGCATATAATGAATTGGTTGGAATTTAGCATTCCTTTTACGGCCTCTTATTGTGCATATCTCAGCTCGTCGGTTTTAAGCATAGGATGTGCGACACGTAATGGCACAACTAAGTGTTGTAAGTTTACATGGGATTCTGCATGGCTGAAACTTGTAGACCTCTTGCTATTTCAGAATTTAAATCTCTCAAGAACTATCCAGCGTAGTGGGAAGAAGAATAAAAGCACCTCTGCTCTTTCACGCACGATATTGACATTCGACAAACCGGTCAGCCCAGCAACATGATCTAAGAACAAGCAGCGTTTTTGCATTGATTCCAGGAGAGTGAATTTCCAATCTGAAATGTGTAACAAGTTAGAGCTGCTTTGCAGCTTCATACCATCTCTAAGGTAAGAATTCTTCTTTCTTAGACGGGAGAATTACTAGGGCGAGCAATGGCGAGGATCAGCCCGGGAAGGCCTGCGCCGGAGCCGACGTCGACGAGATTAAGCGCATCGCACGAAGCCGATCCGCCACAACGAGCGAGGTAGGATTGCTGCAATGGCGCGAGCATGGCGAGGGAGTCTTCGACGTGCCTCGTCATCACCTCGCTCTCCGCCGTCACCGCCGTTAAATTCATCCTCTGCGTTGCCACAAAAATATAGTAACAAAAATACGAGGTCGATAATACAAGAGAGCAATTTATTTATTTGTTTGTTGATATTTTTACCTGATTCCGTTGGAGAAGGGCGTCGACGAAGAGGGAGATTTGGTTCTTTTGGTGGGGGGAGAGGGCTTCGTAGGTGGGAGTGGGGGATGAGAGAGAGGAAGCTTTGCAGGTGGTGGTGGTGGTGAGGGTGAAGTGGAGGGCTTTAAGGAGGCGGCGGCGGCGGGGGTGGGGGGAGGAGAGGGTGAGGGTGGGAAGGAGAGTGCGGCTGCATAGAACGGCCATGCCCGTACTACCCAGGAACAGGGCTCGGGGCTCCCGTTTGTTCGGAACTTGTATTAGTCCCATAGGATACGGACTGGGCCGATAAAGTTCGAATCGAGTAAGGATTTGGCCCGGCCCATTTGTACTCCGACCCATTAATTCTGTCACCAGTCACGTCACCTACCTCGCGTCGTAGAACTGTCCAACTCCAACTCCCATCGCTGACGCTGGACCGCTGACCAGACACCTTCTTCTTCTTCTTCTTCCTCCTCGCAGGTCACAGCCCGTTCTCCGGCGTCCGCAAAATATTTGTGATCTCGCCCGCATAATGTCGGGCCTCTTCCCCTACTTCGTCGCCGGCCTCGGCTTCCTCCTCATCTCCTCCCTCGAATCCCTCCCCCTCTACTCTTCTTCTTCTTCTTCTTCTTCTTCTTCTTCTTCTTCTTCTCGGTTCCTCCCACTTCGCCTCCGCTTCGTCTCCTCCGCGGCGCTCGCCTCCCTCTTCGTCCTCTCCTCCCTCGTCTCCTCCCTCTCCTCGCTCCACGACCCCCTCGGCGCCTCCCTCCCCCTCTCCGCCCTCTCCGCCTCCTCGCTCTTCCTCCTCTACTCCCTCTCCGGCCTCCTCTCCCTGCCCCCGTCCCCTCTCGTCCCCCTCCCCTCCACCCTCATCGACCTCCTCGCCCTCTTCGCCTTCGCCGTCGAGCTCCTCCTCTTCCTCCTCCGCCGCAAGGACCTCGACGGCGTTGAGAACCGCTACTTCGACCTCCTCCTCGCGCCCGTCCTCGTCTGCGCCGCCTCCACCGCGCTCCTCGTCGCCCGCCCCCGCGCCGGGCCCCCGCGCCTCGCCCGCGCCGCGGGGCTCGCTCTCCAGGGGACCTGGTTCCTCCAGATGGGTTTCTCCTTCTTCACCAGCGCCATCGCCCACGGGTGCGAGCTCCACGCCCGGAGCCGCGCCAACTACACCATCAGGTGCAAGACCCACGAGGAGTACCACCGCGCCAGGGCCATCGCCACGCTCCAGTTCAATGGCCACCTCGCCCTCCTCCTCCTCGTCGGAGTCGGGATCTACGCGGCGATCGTCGGAAGAAGGGCCGGCGGAGGGGTTAGTGGGTATAGGCCTCTGAGCAAGGAGCTGCAGATGGGCGGAATACCCTCTAATTTCACGTTGGATTCAGATGATGACGATGATGAGGACGAGATTAGAGCGGAGGCGGAGGCGGAGGCGAACCGGACGAAGGCGCAGGATGTGGCGCTGCACGTGGCGGAGGCGAATGGTTTCGGAAACCCTAGCTCGAGGGATTAGATTTACTGAGATCTTTCTCCTTAATGATCTGTGAGACGATACACTTTGGGGTACATTCCTCTTACTCGGTTATGATTTGGAGTTGTCTCCTTTGTGATCATATTTTGTATCATTATTACTCTTTTTTACTGAGCTTTCTAGAAGCAGAATTAGAATAGTATGATCCATTAGTTGCTATATTGCTTTATTAAGAGGCAACAGCATGTGCATCTTATGCGTGCAGTGTTTAAAGCTGAGTGGTTTACCAATTTAGAGATCCCTATATAGATCTTGTTATTTCAAATTAGTCATTTTGTTGTATAGGATTCAGTGATGGTGTTGCCTCGATAAGTCGATAGCCTTCTAATGTATTTTGCTTAAGTTAATTATCGATTTTGTTCTTTACAAACTAAACATTTTGCCACTGTCTTATCTTAATTTACAGATTTAAAAGTCGAGCATTTGTAAAACTTAAGAGCTTGAACATTATACTCGTTTAATTAGGTTGAAATAAAGTCAGATTAGAACTCAAATTTCTTTGGAATTGTATAAATTTGAACTGCAAGTCTGCAACTCCCACCGACAAAGAATGAGTTTGCTCGGATCTTCTCGTTCATGGAAGTGTAAGACTTTGGGAAGCTTTCTAGCAACATCAAACTCCTTTCATGCAGTTTGTAAAGTTAATATCTTATCAACCACATGCTGTACGGCTGGCAAAGCTTCACAGAGGAACCAAGATTTCTATTTCAAGTTGAAATCTTTATATTTGTGAATCTTCACGATGAGGCACGAAAATCCAATTTCAGTACTTTTTATTTCTTTTTTAGGTATGTCAAATGTGTTCTTTATTTGGCAAGATTTGTGATTATGTGGTTTTGCTGCTGGAGTTTTAACCTATTTTATGTTTCATGCTACAAAAATGTTGTGTAGAACAGTAGAAGTATGGTTTCATGTTTAGGACTTGAAGCTTTTTCCTTTTTTATTGGCTTCTTTTGGTGCTTTTTGTTTGTCACTTTGTTGAAATAGTTCTGTGGCTCATACTTGTGTAGCTTTATGACAGTAAATAGGTTTGTGAATTAATTGGTACTGTGGATCTCTACGCAATCATCTTGTTTATAGTTATGTTGTTATATAGATGTCAATTTTCATTACAACAGTGAGTATTCTGTTTCTGAACCATGCTATTCAGCGTCAATATTTAGTTGTTAATACACCGAGAGAATGAAAACAGGCAAGTTGTCAGAATGTCTAAGCAAGATCACAACCAGGTCATTCATTCAATTCTGACTTACTAGAGTTTCGTAATGTATAGCTTTGCATATCTTAATTCTTGCGGAGAACTTAAGAGAAAAGATAGTCAACAACTTCTCATTGTGTTATCTTGAGATGTGCTTCCTATTGTAGTTCGCAGATGTCACTTTGCCAACAAGCTGTTATTCTCCGCATGGCATCAGAATGTTTAGTATACCAAAATCTGTTCTAGAAGAGTAAATTTGCCTACCCTGATGATGACAATTGACAAACAACTAGCACAAAGTCAAATCATTTATTATGGTATTCACACTTCAAAATTTCCATCAGATAAGTCTAAGAAATTAATAAGTTAATCAGAATAAGAATGATTTAGAAACTTTTTATGCGTTCCTGTTTCTTTTATACACATTTCAAATTATTTAACCCAAAAAATGTCACCATATGCCTTTGTGGCAGAATACGAATTACGTGGAGCACTTGCTGATTTCTGCAAAGAACTGAAATGAGGTAGCTAACTTGATAGTTACTTCTGTTGTCAGAATTTCTCTTGCTTATAGTAACCTTTTATGTTTCATACTATGCTTTTTCTGTTACATGTATAGGATCTTATATATACAAAAGAAGCTCCTACTTACGGAGCTGCTGGTGCTTGATCGAATACTTGGATTGAGGGCGTTCTTTCACTGTGCAAGAAAACTCAGCAAGTAGAATTTGCTAATTGAGATGTTCATTCTGGCAGATAATATGTCGGTCTTCACGAACCCGAGGTACACAAACCTTTTGTTCATCATTCTCTTCTTATATTTGATGCAAGTAATTACATAGTGAACTTGGACTTGAGCTTTATAATACCGTGAAGAGTTTCCAGATGAGTCTCCCTATGGTTTGGTACCTTCATTCGCTGCAGAAGAATCTTAAATAAGATAACTGATAAGGCATAAGTTTCAGCATAGCAGGCCCTGTTTTTGTACTTAGGCCCTTTCTGGTATTGAGGGTTATCTACAGATATGCTCGTGTTTGCATATGAGCCTGTAGATTTTATATCGTTACCGAATTGTTGTGATCTATACTTTGTTCCTGTCTGCACTCGATGGCGAATTGGCAATGCCAAACAAAGCCTTAAAAAATGGGAACAGAGGAGGTGGGGTCGCCGTTTAAAAGGCTGGGACAGTCCCAGGCTTTTTGCCCAGTAAAGGTAATCGGCGCACGTGTTGCGGTTGGCCCAGCCCAACTCATTTTGTGTAAATCCTTGGCCTGGATCCAGCTAGTCTTTTGCTGGGTTGCTAATCATGAACCCCCCAACTGCTCATAGAAAATAATTTACAATTTTAGCCGTTAAACATAATCATGATGAACTTGACCAAGTTTTATTTCTCATACAGTGTTAAAGGTGAAAAATAAAATACAAATGATACTGTGTCTGAATTCTCAAATGAAGCGGAGTAAGCATTTTGTACAATGCCCCTATTGAGTGTATCCGCCTGTACGAGCATTCATGTGTTCGTGTGTGCGCACGCATGTTTCTGTTTTTTTGCTTTCCATATTCATGCCTCGTTTACACCTGCAAATCTTATATGCATATTACACTTTTCTTATGTAAGAACTTCCATTCTTTACTTGTTGTCTTAATATTATTATTTTCCTAACTATAACTCAGTCCCGATTTATGTGAATCGTAAGATGGAAGGATCATAAGATATATAACTATAAGTAGGTGTACCGATAACATTTTCCTGCATTTGATAGTTGGGCACAAAAAAAAAAAAAAAAAAAAAAGCTAGGTGAAAGAAGATCACCATGAACTTAAACAAGTTTCTCGTGAAGTCAATAAAGTGTAAAAGAAAGTTACTATAATAAAATGTGCGCCAAATGGAGACTACGATGGGGCAACTACTGAAAAGACCATTATCGTAAAACACGACAATAAATTCATTTCTTAGAAAAATTCCGCAATATTTTCCACCGATTGATACGACGTATCATCACTGATTAATAAGAACCAGTACCAATTCAAAAGGCCAAAGATAAATGCATGGAATCTAAGCAACTTGTTGCTTTGCCAATGTTTGCTAATTATCATCAATCAAAAGGAGTGGACCAAAGCGAACAGTGTTTGATTTCTCTGAGTAGGGGCGGCCGCTTTTTGTAGCTTTCATTGGTGGGAAATGTTCGTCAATAGTAGTCCAAGTACGGCTCTTCTCACCACCTTGTCATGGAAATATTTGGACATGCTAATAGTGAAGCACATCAAGTTGGCGTAGAATCTCTTACTTGGTAAATTTCAAAATAAATTTATCATCTTTTTGGTCTCTGGTCTAAAATTTGGCTGGGAATAGCACACAAAGTGCTTTTTTTAAGAGAAAGATAGTATGCATACTTATTTGTTTTATTTATTTTTAAAAAAATTTAAGTTAATTGAAAATATGAAGCAAATCGATTTCGAACTTAGAATCTCGAATATCAATTATCAAATTCTTTATCATTGGGCATGAAAAAGTGTTAGAAGTGGTGAAGATTGATCCCCTTAAATGCTGATGAGTCAATATAAGATTGTTGATTCTTCGATATCACTTTTGAAAAATTTATAAGTTTTTCGAAACGTTACTCATGGTAACAATGTGCAATATTTGTTCTCTATGTCATAACATTCCATATTATTAGGTGTTTTGATTTTGGAAGTGTTTTGTTTTTCAGAAGATTGTGGAAAATCTTTTCGAAGAAAAAAATTTAACTGTTTCATAAAAACCTCTTTTACATAGTTTTCGTATTTTGGACAAAAGATTTAGAAAACATTGAAAGAACCTTTCCATAATATTTGAAAAAAAGAAAACAAAAAAAAGAAAATTCTCAGGCATAAAAAAAACGTTCGCTAGGTCAAAGTCAAATAAGCATATAAAAAGTCGTTTTATAGTACACATATCTGCTCCAAAAAAGACTTTTCGGTATATAAGCACTTAGAAGCAGAAGAACTTACATTTAACATATCCCAGTGGCGGGAAGAAAAGTTTTTTTTTTTTTTTAAGAGAAAGATAGTATATTATTCGCTTCATTTATTTTTTTAAAAAATAAATTTAGCTGGAAAATTGTGAATCAATTAGGGTTTAAATTCGGAACCTGGGATATCAACTACCAAAGAAAGAAAAGTATTTGAAATGTTTGATGTCATGGACTCTCACCTCTTCTCTTGCATTCTAGAAATGAAGTGGACAAAAATTATTTTGTAGGATAATTTATTTGAGAAGCCAAACACCCCCCTTATGTTAACCTGTCAATAGCGCATGCTTTAGCCTTTCAGCATGTTAACCTGGACTTGGCCTAACCTTCTATAAATACCACATGTTTTTTTTTTTCCCCTGCCAATTGAAAAAAAAAAAATAAAAATTATATGTTAAAGTAGAAAATGCTACCTCTACACCTATTTACTTCTATTTCACCCATTCTATAATTCACAAAAATTTTTAAAATTGTTAGTAATAAAAAAAAAAATTAATAGAATAGTGCAGTTCTGTGGGTCGGTCATTCCATGAGTAAGGGGACAGATCATAAAGGCTGTCGGCACTAGTAATTCCGTACACTTTTCTACTCAAACATTTGGTTGTGACCTTTACTATGCTCCAAAGGAGATAACCATTGTGCCTTTTTTTTCTTTTTTTTTTTTTGAGTAACAAAAATGGAGTGATTCTTTCTTCCTATTAATAAAAGAAAATTACTAGTGCACTTTGTGATAAGATGTATATATTAGGGCTTTTTTTGCAAATAGCCTCTTCATAAAATTTTATTTTAAAATTGGTCCCGTCAAAAATTTATTTGCAAAAATGGCCCTACCCTTGCCACGCAAGCGTCACGTCAGCTCCACGTGGGTGGGGCAGGAGTTTAAGTTGAACACGGTGAATGGTTCACCGTGTCCAATACAAATATCATATTGAACACGGTGAACCATTCACAGTGTTCAATACTAATACAGTCTTAATCAAAAAATGACTAAGTCCTAGGTAGTTGTATTGGACACGGTGAATGTGTGAATCATTCACCGTGTCCGATACAACTAACTCGGCTTAGCCAATTTTTGGCTAAGTGGGGATATTTGCATCCAATATGATATTTGTATTGGACACGGTGAACCATTCACCGTGTTCAACTTAAACTCCTGCCCCACCCACGTGGCGCTGATGTGGCGCTTGTGTGGCAGGAGCAGGCCCATTTTTGCAAATAAATTTTTGACATGGCCAATTTTAAAATAAAATTTTATCAGGGGGCTATTTGCAAAAAAAGCCCTATATATTATGATCCATAATTTTAAATTTAAAAAAAAAATTATTTTAAAGTATAGTATTAAATAGAATTAATTTAAAACATATTCCTATAAATATAGTGAATGACAAATATATTTCTACAAAGTTCAAATTTCATATGTTGTCCCTACAAAAGTCCTGATATTTTCAAATATATTTTTCTGGTTTGTTATCGGTAAAGAACGGTTAGAGAACTGTTTATATTTTTAATTTTATCATTACAAATATGTTCTTCCAAAAGCTATAATAGTATAATATAAGAAGGATAAAAATATACCGACTGTCCCTAGAGCAAGTAGCAAAGGGCTTGGCGGTTGGTACCCGAGACCCAAGTTTAAATTCTAGTTGATTCACATTTATAGCTAAGTTTATTTCTAAATGAAATAAACGAAGCAGAAAAGAGAAGGATAAAAATGTTAAAAACTAAATAGGGTTAAGTATTTAACCTGTGATTAATTAAATTTTTCTGAGGGATTCAAGCGGCAAGATATATTTAAAAATATTAAAACTTTTGTAGATAAACTGTATAAAAATATAATTTAATATCTATTACAAGATATGTTTAATTTGATAACTAGCATACTACAACTCTTAAAGTTCACCGAGCAAATCCCGAGCTCGAGCGAGCTGAGCTTTAATCCGAGCGAGCTCGAGCCGAGCTTAATTAAAGTTAGGTTCGAACTCGAATTTAAATCCGAGTTTTAATTAAAGTTCGACTTAAGCTCGGCTCCATTCGAGCGAGCTCGAGCCGAGCAAAGGTGGGGATATATATCCACGTTTATAATATGGAATCAAAATTTTTTTTTAGTTAATGATTACACCGAATAATTGATAATAATTTATCTTAATTAAAGTATGTCCAAGTACGTTTATATCAATTACTGTTTATATAAGGATATTTCAAATTAAAAATATACAACAA